>NC_041387.1:138305974-138309504 GCF_002162155.2 Triticum dicoccoides | reverse complement strand
GTATTTCCATGCTCACAAATTTTTTTAAAAAAATCTCGACTTTCTAACCTTCTCCCATTCCCCTCTACGTTTTTTTTCTACGATCCATTCCTTGGTTTAGAAAATTACTAAATCAAATTGGCATTCCCTTTCCTTTTCCTACTAAAACCTAGGCCCCCTTTGGTTTGGAGGAATTTTGTAGGAATTTCATAGGGTAGGATTTTTATAGGAAAAATTCCTATAGAGCTCTTTGGTTTGTAGGAATGAAATCCTCTTCCTATGGAGGAAATCTTCTTATCCTTCATATTTCATAGGAAAATAAACATTAGCCTAGACTCAATGAAAAAAAATCCTTTGATGTGAAACAAATATATCCTTTCCTATTCCTACTCATAGAATTTGAGATGCATGTCATCTCATTTCCTATGAATTTTCTATTCCTATAATTTTCCTACCCTATGAACCAAAGGAGGCATTACTGTATATCCTACATTAACTCAATTAGCTCAATAAAATTAAATCAAATCTTACCAAAATCTCAACTAAATTAATTCTTTTTACCTTCCCTTAGCTGTATCCAAATCAAATCAGATCTTACCAAAACCTCGACCAAACCAAAAATGGTCTTGCCTCATCCTATACATACTCAAATCGGCAATTAGCTTGTTAAATTCAATTTTTCAGAAGAAAAAAAAATCTTAACGCAAGAGTCTTTACTGGTGCTCTCCGTCCGCGCACACGCCGCCCACGGTAGCATCACAACACTGGTGCTTCTAGAATCTGGAGCACGGTTTTCCTGGAGCCATCCTTATCCCGGGTGTGTTGTAAACCAGGCCCACACAGACCACATCTCCTCCGACTTTTGATAAACCGTTTACTAAACCGAGAGGAAAAACATATCGAGGCGGAAAGAAAACGTCGCCCACCCGCACCCAGCCACGCTCCCGGCAATCCCCAACGACGCGAGCGCATACGACTCCCTCCCTCCTTTTAAACCGCGCCACACGCCGACCAACCGGAACCGGAACCGGCCGACGACTTCTTCCTCCCCTCCCCTCCTCCCACCAATCTTCTCATGGCGACTTCGACTTCGCGCGACCGCGGCGGCTACCCGCCGGACTCGACGCGGCTGCGCATCGGCGACGACATCGCCTGGGCGGACGTCGGCGGCGTGTACGACCGCGACGACTCCCTCAAGGAGAACACCAACCCCAAGTGCCTCCTCAAGGCCCACAACCCGAGCGCGCCCGGCCAGCACCACCACCACCACAACGGCGCCGCGTCGCAGCGCTTCTCGGGGAACCTGAAGCCCACGGCGGCGCCCATCATCGGCCTCTCCGGGAAGCTCGGACAGGGCGGCGCGCGGCGGACCCACCAGCAGCACCCGCCCGCCATGTTCCCCAAGAAGGCCAAGACCGGCGGCGGCGGCCGCAACCCGAGGCCCGCCGTCCCGGAGGACGAGCCCAGCTCCCCCAAGGTCTCGTGCATCGGCAAGGTGCTCTCCGAGCGCGAGAGGGCGCGACGCCGGCCTCGCCCGCCCCCCTCGGAGCGCGCTTCTCCCGGCTGCTGCCCTGGGCTCGGCTTCCTCATGCGCCGCAGCCGCTCGCGGAAGAGCGCCGTCGAGAGCGTCGACTGGTCCCCGCCTCCCCCGCCACCGGCGGCGAGGCGGAGGGAGGCGAAGGCGGCTGAGACGGAGGAGGCCGCGCCGGCGCCGGCGCCCGGGCTGGGAGGGGTCATGCGGTTCGCGTCGGGGAGGCGGGCGGCGGATTGGGCGGCCCAGATGGAGGTGGACGACCGCGTGGCGAAATCCGGGCCGTTGTAGCGCGGGCAGGAGATTTAATTTTGCTCTTGGGTTGGGTTTGGTTGTGATCTCTTCTGCTGCTTCCTGTTGCCGTGCTCTAGGCTTAGTAAATCCGTGTGTGTTTGTGTGTATATACTGATAGTATTAATTAGGACAGAAACATTTGTGGGATCATGATATGGGTTTGAAAATCAGACAAAATTTTGCTAGTTTCCTCATCTGCTTTGGCTCGTTTCTGAATTGTTGCAACTTCACATGTTCTTTGACAATGTAGTCCTGACGTCTTGTGGAAATTTGATGAAAATTTCAGACCAAATCTTGACTACATATCTTGCACCACCATCTTCTTGCAGAAGCTCAGCAGCCTAGCTTGAGAGGTAGAACGTCGTCCCTCATTTTTTCTTCACTCAGCTGTCGTGTCACTCCATTGTTTCTCACCCTTCTTTCTTACAACCTTCCATTTGTCTCTTATTACAGGAACGATGCCGTCATGGGCCATGGCCACATCTCCAAAGGCATTCCTCTTATTCTAGTGAGTTTAATCCATCTTTCACCGTGTCCATCTAGTCATTCCTACTTACAATTGGGACAGATTTTGAATTGTGCAATACTCTGCCGTCAGGGATCTGATGAAAATTCAACCTTAGCTGTAACCACTTATTTTCAGCACATAGTTTCCCTAAAATATGTTACTACTCTGCCCAGCATTCTTTGCTCAAGTGCGACTTCATTCAGATTAGTGGAATTAAATAAACCTAAGCCATCGGTAGAATGCAGAAAAGCAGCCACTACTTGGTCGTACTCCCTCCGTTCGGAATTACTTGTCTCGAAAATGGATGTATCTAGAACTAAAATATGTCTAGATACATCCATTTCTGTGACAAGTAATTCCAAACGGAGGGAGTAGATCTGTTTGTTTCGTGGTTAGATTTGGGCGTGCCACTTACTCGGTGACAGATACGCCTTGATTGATTCTTTCATTGCATATCAGTTTATTTGACTTCGTCACTATTTATATTAGTAGTGTATAAGCTGTCATGTTTTCGAGTTTGATCACGCATCTGAATACACTATTTGTTCTATTCACGAATTCTGGCTCCGAAACTGCAGAAACAGCTGCACTGTTCCCTTTGTTGCTTTCGAAGGGTTTTCTTGCAAGGACTTGTTAAGTGACTGATTATGTGCTTTACTGTTAATTCTATTGTAGTAAACATGTGCTAGTATCCTTGATCCTCCATATCTCTTCTCAAACTTGAATTTATGTTGTTACATCATAAATTGAGGATCCAGTATGCAGCCTGTATATACAGAGGTGCCATTTTGCATTGTCCACTAGCTGCATCGTTGTTTCCAGAGATGAACTTTAGTTATCTATTTATTGTTGCAGAGTATGCATTTTATCATCGTCAGTACATCACAAAAGATCGTTGGCTCCATCATGCATCATTGTAATGGGGTTATGATGTGATGGATATTGATTATCTCAAAATCCCAAACTGTGCTCCTGTATATTGGCTACAGACCTGTCCGCCAACTTCTTTTCACTTCTTAAACTAATTACTAGGGAAAATTGTATATCTACAACTAAATATTTATAGCACATTCATATTTAGTTGTTCTGAAGTGAAGAATTTAGAAACTTCAACTCTGGCTACTTAAGTTTGCACTTCACATTGAACGTAAGTGAGCTATGGATACCGAGGGTGGCTATATCTGTTTTTCTGTTGCCTGAACATGTCTGGGTATGTAA
>NC_041387.1:138268474-138300974 GCF_002162155.2 Triticum dicoccoides | reverse complement strand
TTGGGGTACAGATGAGGAGTAAGAGCGCTTTCCCAGCTATGACCCTTCCCGAGTCAGTCAGAGGGTGGCAGTCGACCTGGTTCTACTGCCAGGACCAGCCGACGCCAGGGCAGTCGACTGGGCTCCCTCCCTTCTCTATGAGTCGAGTGAACAAGCCATCATCTCTGAAAGTAGTTCCGGAGGAGAAGGCTCAAGTAAAAATGCTGATGGAGCGGGTAGTCCAGTTGATTCGTGACGGTGTGACTGGCATGGATCTTCTGGAGGTTTTCCTTCAGTGGCGCATCCAACCACTCCAGTACCGGGGCCACCCGATGTGGTTGTATTCTGGTACTGAAGACACCACTCGGGTCCACCCAGAGGAGGTCGATGATGCCACACTGGAGAGGTGGATGACCGCCATCACAGGGAACAAGGACAACCCTCGTGGAGCCAGGAGGATCCCGCCACTCGACCAATCTTATGAGGCAGACAAGGTATGATCACTTTTCTCCGATTGTACTCTCGTTCCGTCCGTTCTGTTTCGTCGCAGACCAGTCGATTGACTTTTGTCTTGCTTGTTGTCTTTCAGGAGACCACTGAGTTGTATTCGATGCCCAACGGGGCGCAGGCACAGGCCGAGGAGGAGGAAGGAAGCGGAGGTGAAAGTCAAGAGGAGTGGGAATCGGATGATGATGAGGGTGACGAAGATGCAGGCTCTGATGAGGAGGAAGAGGAGGAGGAAGTTGTGCCTCCCCGTTCTGAAAGAAGATCCAAGCTCGCACACGACCCTGCGGTCGAACGCGGCAAGGGAGTCGTGTCTGCTGGTCAATCAACGAAACGCCCTCGGACGACTTCACCGGCGCCGACTGAGAAGGCGTCAAAGCAACCCCGAGCGGCCCCGGCAAAACCGGCGAAGGCCCTACCGAAGATGAGGATGGAGATTCTGACTGTTTCTGGGTAACATCATAGCTCATGTTTTTCCTTTTAACATGGATATATTCTTGGTCGACTCAATCACTGACCGACTGATTTTTGAAATCGCAGTGCTACTACTTCTGAAACTTCAGCCAGGCATGAGGATCAAGAAATGGAAGATGCTGCTACTTCTCATCCTGGTATGATCTGCGCGGTTTCGCTTTCGGTCGATTGAATCTTTATTTTTGACTTTGAACTTCTTCTGCAGCTCCACCTAGAGTTGTCATCGATCTTCCTGACGATGACGATGAAGCGCCCCTGAGGCCGAGGAGGAGCAGGAAGGTGACTGTTGGCAAGGCTGCTCAGGTCGTGTCAGCAGCTGAACCACTGGTTCCAGAGGGGAGCAACGTTGCTCGGGCTACCGTGTCCTTTGCGGAGCCGTTGACGGTTGCCCTCCCTTCGTCGTCGAGTGGTGACCCACCTTCTCTCTTCTCCACCTACCACGTCCCGGAGGACCAAGCAAGTGCTGCCAAGGAAGCCATACGCCAAGCCGGGATTATGATGGAGCAGATGAAGGCGATCCGAACCGCCAGCCAAGCAGCTTATGACGCGAGTTCAGCTCTCCAGAGTAATGTCCAGGTTAGTTAAACACCGACTGGAAATCTGGATGTTTGTCATGCACCCACTGGGTGTGTCAATTGGAATGTCGGGACTAGTGGGGGCACGCTGAGTGCACCCACTGGGTGTAGTCCCCGGGACTACGGTGGACTGCTGGCAGTCGACTGTAGTCTTTGTGTCTTGAGATTTCTCACTTTTACTTGTTTCACTCGAGCTGGTCGAGTGGAATCATGGAACCGGTGGGGGCACGCTGAGTGCACCCACTGGGTGTAGTCCCCGAGACCGTGGTCGATTGCTGGCAGTCGGCTATGGTCTGAATAATTCTTCCTTTTTTTTAACTGCTGACAGTTAACTGCTTCCGGTCGACTGATCGACTCTGAGTCTAGCTGATAGAACTAGTGGGGGCACGCTGAGTGCACCCACTGGGTGTAGTCCCCGAGACTACAGTTGAATGTTTAGATTCAGCTGTAGTCTTAGAAATACTACGATTTTTCCTTTAGTCACTCGGAAGTGATCTGTCTTTGATGTATGTCGACTGAACTTTCGCAGAAATCTTGTGACCTTGTTTCTCGTTATACCGAGTTGGAGAACAAGCATATCCAGCTTGAACTTGACCTGAAGCTTGTCCAAGAGAACTTCACGAAGTCGAAGGAGGAGGCAAAAGGTATGTTTGGTGAGAATCTTGACGACTGTCCTTGCTTCTTGTCTGTCTCCGAGTCTGATCTTATTGTGATTTTTGCAGAAAAACTGAAGGATGCTGTGAAGAAGAAGGACCTTGACCTCGCTGAGGGAGTCCTGGATTAGGGGGTGTCCTGATAGCCGGACTACCATCATCAGCCGAACTATCATCGGCCGGACTATCATCATCGACCGGACTCCAAGACTATGAAGATACAAGATTGAAGACTTCGTCCCGTGTCCAGATGGGACTTTCCTTGGCGTGGAAGGCAAGCTTGGCGATACGGATACGTAGATCTCCTACCATTGTAACCGACTCTATGTAACCCTAGCCCTCTCCGGTGTCTATATAAACCGGATTGCTCTAGTCCGTAGGACACAACAACAACAACAACCATTACAATCATACCATAGGCTAGCTTCTAGGGTTTAGCCTCCTTGATCTCGTGGTAGATCCACTCTTGTAAACATCCACAATATCAATATCAATCAAGCAGGACGTAGGGTTTTACCTCCATCAAGAGGGCCCGAACCTGGGTAAAACATCGTGTCCCTTGTCTCCTGTTACCATCCACCTAGACACACAGTTCGGGACCCCCTACCCGAGATCCGCCGGTTTTGACACCGACATTGGTGCTTTCATTGAGAGTTCCTCTGTGTCGTCACCGATAGGCTTGATGGCCTCTTCAATCGACAACGACGCAGTCCTGGGTGAGACTTTTCTCCCCGGATAGATCTTCGTATTCGGCGGCTTCGCACTGCGGGCCAACTCACTTGGCCATCTGGAGCAGATCGAAAGCTACGCCCCTGGCCGTCAGGTCAGGTTTGGAAGCCTAAACTTCACGGCCGATATCTGCGAGGACTTGATCTTCGATGGATCTGAGCCACAGCCGAGCGTGCCGCGCTGTCACGGTGGGCACGACCTAACTCTGCCGCCGGACAGCACCTTGGAGGCCGCACACAAATCCGCTCCGACCCATAGTCCGGAGCCGATCGCTCAGATCGAGGACGGATGGCTGGACACCGCCTCGGGAGCTACAACTTCTACGGCGATGGAGCCGAACACTTAGCTTGTCCCGCATAAAGCTCATGACTCCGAGGTGACGGACTCTCTGCCGGACTCCGAACCTCCTGCGCCCCTGCCGGTCGAATCCGACTGGGCGCCGATCATGGAATTCACCGTTGCGGACATCTTTCAGCACTCACCCTTCGGCGATATCTTAAATTCGCTGAAGCATCTCTCGCTATCCGGAGAGCCCTGGCCGAACTACGGCCAGGATGGTTGGGATGCGGATGACGAAGAAATTCAGGGCCCACCCACCACCCACTTCGTAGCCACCGTCGATGATCTAACCGACGTACTCGACTACGACTCTGAAGACATCGACGGTATGGACGACGATGCCGGAGACTATCAAGAACCAGTGCCTACAGGACACTAGAAGACCACCTCGTCATACGACATATATATGGTGGACACCCCAAAAGATGGGGACGGCGAAGAAGCAATGGAGGCCGATTCCTTAAAGAAACAGCCCAAGCGCCGGCATTAGCGGCGCCGCTCTAAATCCCGCCATAGCAAGAATAGAGATTCCGGCATAGGAGATAATAACACCCTAGAAAGTGCCGAAGACAACCCCCTCCAGCACGATCCAGCGCAGGAGGAGGCAGAAGCAAGCCCTCACGAGAGGGCGGCAGACGAAGAGGTCGAGGATGATAATTACTTACCTCCCTTCGGAGACGAGGCAAGCCTCGATGACGACGAATTCGTCGTGCCTGAGGATCCCGTCGAACAAGAGCGTTTCAGACGCAGGCTAATGGCCACGGCAAACAGCCTAAAGAAAAAGCAGTAACAACTTCAAGCTGATCAAGACCTACTGGCCGACAGATGGACCGAGGTCCTCGCGGCCGAAGAGTATGAACTCAAACGCCCCTCCAAAAGTTACCCAAAACGCAAGTTGCTCCCCCGACTAGAGGAGGAAGCGTACAAACCTGCATCACCAGCGCACAATACGGCAGACCGACCACCTCGTGGCCGCGACAGAGAGGCATGCAAGCCCTCCACCAAAACTGTACCCCGGCATCGCTCAAAAAGCATGAAGCCACGGGGGAACGCGCCGGACTTGCGGGATATATTGGAGGACAAGGCAGGAGAATCCAGATCTATCTATGGATCACGTGGGCGCCCCAAGACCCACGACGAATACCGTCGCGCCGGATATAACTACTCCGGCTGGGCCGAACGCAGCAGACAACGCTCTCTCGAGCTACGTCGTGATATTGCTCAACACAGAGGCGCCGCACACCCACTATGCTTCACTAACGAAGTAATGGATCATCAAATCCCTGAAGGGTTTAAACCCGTTAATATCGAATCCTACGATGGCACAACCGACCCCGCGGTTTGGATTGAGGATTATCTCCTCCATATACATATGGCCCGCGGCGACGATCTTCACGCCATCAAATATCTCCCGCTCAAGCTTAAAGGACCAGCTCGGCATTGGCTTAATAGCCTGCCCGCAGAGTCAATTGGATGCTGGGAAGACCTGGAAGCCGCATTCCTCGACAACTTCCAGGGCACGTATGTGCGACCACCGGACGCAGAAGACCTAAGCCACATAATCCAGCAGCCAGACGAATCGGCCAGGCAATTCTGGACACGGTTCTTAACAAGGAAAAATCAAATCGTCGACTGTCCAGATGCAGAGGCCCTCGCTGCCTTCAAACATAACATCCGCGACGAGTGGCTGGCCCGGCACCTAGGACAGGAAAAGCCGAAATCCATGGTAGCCCTCACATCGCTCATGACCCGCTTTTATGCGGGAGAGGACAACTGGCTAGCTCGAAGCAACAACCTCAGCAAAAACGCTGGCAGTCCGGATACCAAGGACCGCAATGGCAGGTCGCGTCGACACAAAAACAAACGCCGCATTAACGGCGACAGCAATGAGGATACGGCAGTCAACGCCGGATTCCGAGGCTCCAAGCCCGGTCAATGGAAGAAGCCATTCAAAAGAACCACTCCGGGCCCGTCCAATTTGGACCGAATACTCGACCGCTCCTGTCAAATACATGGAACCCCCGAAAAGCCAGCTAACCACACCAACAGAGATTGTTGGGTATTCAAGCAGGCATGCAAATTAATTGCCGAATACAATGACAATTGGCTACACAGCGATGACGAGGAAGAGACCCGACTGCTGAACAACAGAGGACAAAAGGGATTCCCCCCTCAAGTTCGGACGGTAAACATGATATACGCAACGCATATACCCAAGAGGGAGCGGAAGCGTGCACTAAGGGACGTATACGCGATGGAGCCAGTCGCCCCAAAATTCAACCCATGGTCCTCTTGCCCGATCACTTTCGATTGAAGAGACCATCCGACCAGTATCCGCCATGGCGGATTCGCCGCATTGGTTTTAGACCCAATCGTCGATGGATTTCACCTCACGAGAGTCCTTGTGGACGGCGGCAATAGCCTGAACCTGCTTTATCAGGATACAGTGCGCAAGATGGGCATGGACCCTTCAAGGATTAAACCTACAAAGACAACCTTCAAAGGCGTCATACCAGGTGTCGAGGCCAGTTGTACAGGCTCAGTCACACTGGAAGTGGTCTTCGGATCCCCGGATAATTTCCGAAGCGAGGAGTTAATCTTCGACATAGTCCCGTTCCGCAGTGGCTATCACGCTCTGCTCGGACGAACCGCGTTCGCAAAATTCAACGCGGTGCCGCATTATGCATACCTTAAGCTCAAGATGCCAGGCCCTCGTGGAGTCATCACGATCAATGGAAACACGGAACGCTCCCTCCGAACGGAGGAACATACAGCGGCTCTCGCGGCAGAAGTACAGAGCAGCCTTTTAAGGCAATTTTCGAGTCCGGCCGTTAAACGATCGGACACGGCCAAACGCGCCCGGAGCAACATCAACCAAGACCACCTGGCACGTTCCGAGCACGCGTAGCAATGCGGCCTCAACCCCAGCCCTCGCACAATTGTAAGACAAACTCTCCGCGTACATAATTACGCCCTGGAGATACCATGGGCATAGGGGGAGAGGCACAACCACAACAGACCCAGAGTGCGGTTCGACCACACCAGGGGCTCCCAAGTGTGTCGCTATTTTTATCTTTTATTTCTCTCTTTTTTATACAGAACTCTGTCCGGCGGCGAACCTGCCGAACTCATGATGCAACAGCCAGGGAGGGACAAAGGCCGCGACGAACACTCAGGTGGTCTCCACTACGAGCATTAAATTTGTTAAATACACCATTCCGCGGCCTACCCCTAGAGGGAGACGCCTTTAATTCGTCCAATCCTTTGCTTTCCGCACTATTTGTATCATTCCGCACTCATAGCAGCTCTTCTCGAATAAAACGCAACACTTTTTGCCCATAATTGCATTACCTTATATATATATATATATATATATATATATATATATATATATATATATATATATGTTCATTTACGACATGTTGCATCCGTACATTTTGGTATGGCCAAATACACCAGGGGCTTATGTTCCCCGCATTATGGTGTGATAAAGTCCGAACACTTTCACAAGTGCGGCACCCCGAACTTATAGCATTATATGAATCGGCTCTGAATCATGTCTTGGGTCAATAGTTGGGTTTGCCCGGCTCCCATGTTTGGCACCTTATGTTCCGTTCTATCGGCTAAGGTAGCACTGGGAGAACCACTGCGATTGCGCTCCGGTTGAGCCGGGTTAACGCCTCAGTGGAGAAAGCTAAAACTGACTGTTATGATAAGGCGAGAGACTGGTCACTGTTCGAGAGGTCCTTTCGGGTCATTAAAGACCTACGCCGCTTCGAGCGAAGTTCTGGATAATGTCCGACGAAGGCGTGGATAGCGCCCCGAATTCGGTCTTCCGAATACTAGGGGCTTCGCCAAAATTTAAAATTATAGAATTCTATGGCTAAGTGAGAGTGTTCAAGCACTATAAGTCCGGTTGCCTTGTTCGTTGTGTTGAGCGCCTCCCTAGATGGACCCAAAAATGGGAACAAGAGCGCTCAAGTTTATCCCGAACACCCCAGCACTCGTGGCATGGGGGCTGAAGCCGACGACTTGCCATCTCTCAGATTTAATAAACGGCCGCACAGAAGGTAATATTTTAAATTAACAAGCGTTGCTTAGCGCATATGAACAAAGTTTTCAGCGCACAGGATAACACATTGCGAATTTACTCAATAATTACATCTCTGGGGCACTCATCCGCAATTTTTGCGGGCACCCTTCAGGACAGTCTTATAGTACATCTCAGGCGTACGATATTCCTTGCCCGCTGGTGGCGCGTCAGTGATTAGCTTCTCCGCATCCAGCTTGCCCCAATGCACCTTTGCGCGGGCAAGGGCCCGACGAGCACCTTCAATACAGGCGGAGCGCTTGATAACCTCCACCCAGGGGCACGCATCCACCAACCATTGCACGAGATCAAAGTAGCTCCCAGGCATGGCCTCTCCAGGCCACAGCCGGACTATGAGGCCCTTCATGGCCTGCTCGGCCACCTTGTGGAGCTCGACCAGCTGCTTCAGCTGGTCGCTAGGGGGCACCGGATGGCCGGCCTTAGCATACTGAGACTAGAAGACCTTCTCCGTTGAGCTCCCCTCCTCGGCTCGGTAGAATGCGGCGGCATCAGACACGCTGCGAGGCAGATCTGCAAACGCCCCTGGAGAGCTCCGAATTCGGGTAAGTAACACGTAATTTACATTCACATGCTTGCTTTGCATGAAAAATGCCTTACCCGCCGCTATCTTCCTCACCAACTCAATCTCCTGAAGGGACTTATGGGCATCGGCCTCGGCAGTCTTGGCACTTTCGAGAGCCGGGGCAAGCTCGGACTCTCGAGTCTTTGAGTCACGCTCCAAACTCTCATGCTTTTCCATGAGAGCCTGGAGCTCTTGCTGAACCACCGCCACCCGCGCCTCCTGCTTTTCTCGCTCTGCCCGTTCTGCGGCCGCATTGCGTTCGGCCGCAGACACGGCCTCCTTCAGGGTCGCCAACTCGTTCGTGGCCCCTGCAGTACCCATGTTATCCTTGTTATTTTTTGTTGCAACCTAAATCCTTTTCTATAAGGTACAAGTTCAAAGTGGTGTTACTCACCTTCTTTGTCCTGGAGCTGCTTCTTGGCGCGGCCGAGCTCTTGCTCGGACCGCTCGAGCTCCTGCTTCAAAACACCGACCTCCGCAGTCAGTGCAGCAGAGGTCAGCAGCGCAGCCTGCAACCCATATTGACATAATTTTTTAGCAACCCTGCGTATATCTTTTTTTTTCAGATCCTCAGTCCGGCTTTTCTTTTCGAACACCGAACCGAGCATCAGGGGCTACTGTCTATGCGGTATTACATTGCATATTTTTTAACTTCTTACCTCAAAGCCTGATAGAAGGCCACTGCAGGCTTCGGTCAGCCCGCTCTTGGCAAGCTGTACCTTCTGAATCACCGCACTCATAATAGTGCGGTGTTCTTCCTCGATGGAAGCGCTCTGCAGCGCCTCCAACAAATTGTCCGGCGCCGCCGGTTGGACGGAAGCCGCCGGCGTCACGGTCTTGCCCTTCCTGCGAAGGGGCCGCCGGCCGGACTCCGGAACCACTGCGGGTTCTGATATGGAGTCTGGCGCAAAGTCCGGGAGGACGCCTTGTGGCGCCTCCGGAGCCTCCCCCTGATGGGTCCCTTCTTGGGATCCCACCTCGGTGTCCTCGGTGTCGCGAGGGGTGGAGGCGGTCGGGATGGAATCTACATCCGACGGAGCCAACAACCCGCTCGATGAAGCGGGGAGATCATCATTGGCCGGACTACAGGCAGCATGCGGCATCAGAATGACACTATGTGACACAGAAAAAGAAATTATAAATCACTCAGGAATCCAAATACTTACGATCTCGCTGGAGGCCTGGCCCTTGAAGGCCATTCTTCCTCGCCAACGTTGATGTTGGCGGAGCTGGCCGGGGGAATAGTCCTTCCCCTCTTGGACCCTTCGGCCTCCCCTGTTGGGGAAGCCTTCCTCTTCCTCTCTCCCTCCTCTGGGAGAGATTCCTCTTTCTCCTCCTCGTTTTCGGGGGAGGAGTCCGCCCCGGAGTCGTCGGACACCTGAAAACGGGAACTCTTTCGAGCACCCGTGGCCTCCTTCTTGGCCTTCTTCTCCGGCACCACGTGCGGTGCCGGAACCAGCAGCCTCGCTAGATGGGCGTCTACTGGGTTTTCTGGCATGGGAGCCGGGCAGATAATCTGCTCCGCCTTCCTCATCCAGTCCTGTCAAAGGAAAAGGGGAAATTAAAACCCGCACAGAGTCAAACTATGAAAAGCAAGTGTCCCGTAAAGGGGTAGAATCACTTACCTCGTCGGCTTGGCGCTGCGAGCGAAATCCGCGATCTTCAGTCGCGGATGCGGGGGCTTCGGCGCCCTTAAACAGCACCCTCCAGGCGCCTTCGTACGTCGTGTCGAAGAGCCCGCTCAGCGCCTGGTGCTGTTCCGGATTGAACTCCCATAGATTGAATGCCCGCTCTTGGCATGGGAGAATCCGGCGGACGAGCATGACTTGGACCACGTTAACCAGCCTGAGCTTCTTCACCAGCTTCTGGATACAGGCTTGGAGTACCGTCAGCTCCTCCGAACTACCCCACAGCAAGCCCTTCTCTTTCTAGGAGGTGAGCTGCGTGGGGATACCAGATCTAAACTCGGGGGCCGCCGCCCACTTAGGGTCGCGCGGCTCGGTGATATAGAACCACCCCGATTGCCACCCCTTGACGGATTCCACGAAGGCCCCTTCGAACCAAAGGACGTTGGGCATCTTGCCCAACATGGCGCCTCCGCACTCCGCTTGAGTGCCCTTCACTACCTTCGGCTTGACATTGAAGGTCTTGAGCCACAAGCCAAAGTGGGGCTGGATGTAGAGGAAGGCCTCGCACATGACGATAAACGCCGAGATGTTGAGGATGAAGTTCGGCGCCAGATCATGGAAATCCAGGCCGTAGTAGAACATGAGCCCCCGGACAAAGGGGTGAAGTGGAAAACCCAGTCCACGGAGGAAGTGGGGAAGAAAAACGACCCTCTCATGGGGCCTGGGGGTGGGTATGAGCTGCCCCTCATCGGGCAGCCGGTGCGCGATGTCGCCGGACAGGTAGCCGGCGCTCCGCAGTCTTTCGATGTGCTCCTCCGTAGTGGAGGAGGTCATCCACTTGCCTCCCGCTCCGGACATAACTGGGGAAGGTTGAGACGAGATGTGCAGGCTTGGGCGCTGGAGCTCGAGTGCGCGGAGATGGATAAGCAAAGGAGGAAGAAGGCGTAGGTGAAAAGGTGAATCCTTATCCCTTATATGGGCGGGCGAAGTCTACGCGTCCCCCACCGGCCTGGTAAAACTCGCTTATCCCCCAAGCGTCACCATCAATGGCGCGGTTGGGTTACCCACGTCCGTATTGATGAGAATCCCGGATTAAGGGGGAACACGATCTCTGCTTTGACAAGACGTGCCAAGGAAACTGCTTCGCAAAATGCGCTGAGGTGGTAGAGTAAAAAACGATTCAAGTAATGGCTTGGTAGTGGCGTGACGTCATGCCGCAAAAAACGTCAGCAGATTGAACTTGTGTATATATTATTCTCTCTACGGTGAAATGTGGAATTTATTTTGCAGAGCCGGACACTATCGTGGTGTTCACAATCTTCTATCATTCGGAGGAGGAACCCGCCTTGCAATGCCAAGCAATATACACGTGGGACTTATCGTCATTGAAGCCTGGTTCAGGGGCTACTGAGGGAGTCCTGGATTAGGGGGTGTCCGGATAGCCGGACTACCATCATCAGCCGAACTATCATCGGCCGGACTATCATCATCGACCGGACTCCAAGACTATGAAGATACAAGATTGAAGACTTCGTCCCATGTCCGGATGGGACTTTCCTTGGCATGGAAGGCAAGCTTGGCGATACGGATACATAGATCTCCTACCATTGTAACCGACTCTATGTAACCCTAGCCCTCTCCGGTGTCTATATAAACCGGATGGCTCTAGTCCGTAGGACACAACAACAACAACAACCATTACAATCATACCATAGGCTAGCTTCTAGGGTTTAGCCTCCTTGATCTCGTGGTAGATCCACTCTTGTAAACATCCACAATATCAATATCAATCAAGCAGGACGTAGGGTTTTACCTCCATCAAGAGGGCCCGAACCTGGGTAAAACATCGTGTCCCTTGTCTCCTGTTACCATCCGCCTAGACGCACTGTTCGGGACCCCCTACCCGAGATCCACCGGTTTTGACACCGACACTCGCCGAGGCGCAGAAAGCGGCTTCGGACAAGACAAAACTTGCAGAAGAGAAGTTGGCTTCTGTCAGCAAACTTGAAGAGGAAAACACTAATCTGAAAGGTGCTCTCGACGTGGCCAACCAGGAAGTCACTCGACTGAAGAATGCCAATATGGTCCTGAGCGACAAAGCTGGCGAACTGGCGGGAAAGAAGAATGACTTGGAGGTTTATCTGGGAGGACTCGCCAAGAAGCTATTCCTCATGCTCGAAGGTAACCCCTTATATCCGATTGGTAATTGCTGACTTGCTGTAGGGATATTGGCTTATCCTTGAATCGCGTCCACAGAATTCTGCCAAAACTTTGAAGAGGAGACTAGTCGAGTGGAGACTGGCTTGGATCCCATCAACTCTTCGGTGAAAGATGAAACCGCTATTAACGTGCTCCGCCTCGAG
The DNA here is from genome assembly GCF_002162155.2 of Triticum dicoccoides. Classification (NCBI taxonomy): domain Eukaryota; kingdom Viridiplantae; phylum Streptophyta; class Magnoliopsida; order Poales; family Poaceae; genus Triticum; species Triticum dicoccoides. Next base: position 138,289,057 of record NC_041387.1, on the reverse strand, counting down.
CCTCGTGTTGCTGCAGTGGTCGATTACCTTGCAAGACTGAAGGCCGCAACATCGCACATCGACACATCGCTCTGGCCGGAAGAAACGCTTCAGAACGACCTTGAGTCACTGATGACTCGACTGAACGAAGTTCCAAGTCGAGTGCAAGAATGGAAGAAGTCTTCTGCCAGGTGCGGTGCTGACGTCGCTCTGTCCTTAGTCCGCGTCCACTGCAAGGAAGCGAGAGAAGACAAGCTGGTGTCTCTCAAGGTGGCCAACACTAGGAAGCATGACTTCTGTTCTTTCATGGAGACCTTCATCGCTGCTGCCACTCGGATCGCAGATGGGATCGACCTGGACGAGTTTGTTGCGCCTTCCAGCCCTCTGTAGGAGGGGTAAAAAACTTCTATGCTCATTGATTTGAATTTTCCTCGGAATGCCGAGTGATTTTTGTAACCGGTAAACTTTAACAGGCTTGATGCCTGAGCACTTCTGAGTCTGTAGGATGTTATCCGAACTTGATTTGCCGTTGAAATACGTTTGCTTCTTTCGAACAACCATCTTCTTTGGGTTGGAATATATACTAGTATCTGTAATGCTCTTTTGCAGGTAGGAGTGAAGCACAAATTGCAATCGACCTGTGCTCGTCATGTTTGGGCGAGTGCTGGGCTGCAACCAAGCCTCCGAGTGGGAAACTTGTTCTCCACTCGACCGGATTTAGAAACTTAGGCGAGCACTGGGCTGCAGCTAAGCCCCCGAGTGGGAGGTTTGCTCTCCACTCAGTAGGATTTTAGAAACTTAGGCGAGCACTGGGCTGCATCTAAGCCCCCGAGTGGGAGGTTTGCTCTCCACTTGGTAGGATTTTAGAAACTTAGGCGAGCACTGGGCTGCAGCTAAGCCCCTGAGTGGGAGGTTTGCTCTCCACTCGATAGGATTTTAGAAACTTAGGCGAGCACTGGGCTGCAGCTAAGCCCCCGAGTGGGAGGTTTGCTCTCCACTCGGTAGGATTTTAGAAACTTAGGCGAGCACTGGGCTGCAGCTAAGCCCCCGAGTGGGAGGTTTGCTCTCCACTCGGTAGGATTTTATAAACTTAGGCGAGCACTGGGCTGCAGCTAAGCCCCCGAGTGGGAGGTTTGCTCTCCACTCGGTACGATTTTCGTGGCATAGTTTTGGAGGGGAAGGTAGCAGTCGACCTGCGCTTCGTCCTCCTTGCGGAGCGCATGTTGTATTTGTGGCGTAGCTCGGAAGGGGAAGGCAGGAGTCGAACTGCGCCTCATCCTCTTTGCGGAGCGCACGTTGTATTTTATACTTAGGCGAACACTAGGTTGCAGCTAAGCCCCCGAGTGGAAGGCTGGCTTACCACTTGGTAGGATTTTCAAAAACTTAGGCGAGCACTGGGCTGCAGCTAAGCCCCCGAGTGGAAGGCTGGCTTACCACTTGGTAGGATTTTCAAAAATTTAGGCGAGCACCGGGCTGCAGCTAAGCCCCCAAGTGGAAGGCTGGCTTACCGCTCGGTAGGATTTTGTTTAACTTAGGCGAAACGGATTCGCAGCTAAGCCTCCGAGTGGAAGGCTGGCTTACCACTCGGTAGGATTTTTTTAACTTAGGCGAAACGGATTCACAGCTAAGCCTCCGAGTGGAAGGCTGGCTTACCACTCGGTATGATTTTCTTTACAAACTTAGGCGAAACGGGTTCGCAGCTAAGCCACCCACTGGGGGACAGATTTATGAGAACATTTGCAATAACAATCACTGAGAAAATTATGAAACTCTTGTCTTTGATGAATACACTACATAAGTACTTTTATTACAACTCATCCGAGTGAAAAACTTAAGTATAAAAGGGGCGGAGCAGCTCCGCGTTCCATGCTCGGGGCTCTTCAATCTGGTGCTCGACATTGTAAAGGCGGTATGCTCCATTGTGGAGAACCTTGGTGACGATGAAGGGACCTTCCCAAGTAGGAGCAAGCTTGTGTGGTTTCTGCTGATCCACTCGGAGAACTAAATCTCCCTCCTGGAAAGCTCGACTCTTCACGTTTCTGGCATGGAAGCGACGCAAGTCCTGCTGGTAAATGGTCGATCGGATCAAGGCCATCTCTCTTTCTTCTTCTAGAAGGTCGACCGCGTCCTGTCGGGCTTGCTCTGCTTCAGCTTCGGTGTAGAGTTCGACTCGGGGTGCGTTGTGAAGCAGGTCACTCGGCAAGACTGCTTCATCTCCGTAGACCAAGAAGAACAGAGTCCTCCCAGTCGACCGGTTTGGCATGGTCCTTAATCCCCAAAGCACCGACGGAAGTTCGTCGACCCATGCACCAGCTGCGTGCTTGAGGTCACGCATCAGTCGGGGTTTCAACCCTTTGAGAATTAAGCCATTTGCTCGTTCTGCTTGTCCATTCGACTGGAGGTGAGCGACTGAGGCATAGTCGACTCGTGTACCCTGAGATGTGCAGAAGGCTCTGAATTCCTTGGAGTCGAAGTTTGATCCATTGTCTGTGATGATGCTATGTGGAACTCCATATCTGAATATCAACTCCCTGATGAAGCTGACGGCGGTGCCGGCATCCAGATTCTTGATGGGTTTAGCCTCAATCCACTTGGTGAACTTGTCGACTGCTACCAATACATGGGTGTAGCCGCTTCTGCCTGTTCTCAATGGTCCCACCATATCCAACCCCCATACAGCGAAAGGCCAGACGAGTGGGATGGTCTTCAAGGTTGAGGCGGGTTTGTGCGACATATTGGAGTAGAATTGACATCCTTCACACTTGTCGACTATCTCTTTCGCCATCTCATTTTCTCTGGGCCAGTAAAAACCCGCTCGGTATGCTTTAGCCACGATGGTCCGAGAGGATGCATGATGACCACAGGTCCCCGAGTGGATGTCATTGAGAATCATTCGACCTTCTTCCGGTGTTATGCATTTCTGGCTGACTCCAGTCGCACTTTCTCTGTACAACTGTCCCCTCATGACGGTAAAGGCTTTGGATCGGCGGACGATCTCTTGAGCCTCTTCTTCATTCTTGGGGAGCTCTTTCCTCAGAATATAGGCGATATAGGGCACTGTCCAGTCGGGAGTGATGACCAGAACTTCCATGATTAAGTCGACCACAGCTGGGACCTCGACTTCAGTCGGATCTGTGGCGCTTTTAGGCTGCGGGGCTTCCTCAGTGAAAGGATCTTCTTGAACCGACGGCGTGTGGACATGCTCCAAAAACACGCCACTCGGAATGGCTTCTCTCTTGGAACCTATCTTCGCCAAGTCATCGGCTGCTTGATTTTTCAGTCGGGGGACGTGATGGAGCTCTAATCCCTCAAATTTCTTCTCCAGCTTTCTGAATGCATTGCAGTAACCAGTCATGGCTGGGCTTCTGACGTCCCACTCCTTCATCACTTGGTTGACCACCAAGTCCGAGTCACCGTAGACCATGAGGCGACGAACGCCGGGTGAAATGGCCATACGCAACCCGTACAAGAGTGCTTCGTATTCTGCTTCATTGTTGGAGGAATAAAAGTGAATCTGGAGTACATATCTGAGCTTATCTCCTTGGGGGGATACCAAGACCACTCCGGCACCGGAACCATTCAACATTTTGGAACCATCGAAGAACATAGTCCAGTGCTCCGAGTGAACTTGAGTCAGCAACTGCTGTTCAGTCCACTCGGCGAGGAAATCTGCTATTGCTTGGGACTTGATAGCTTTCTTTGCCTCAAATCTGATATCTAGGGGAAGAAGTTCAATCGCCCATTTTGCCACTCGACCAGTTGCATCTCTGTTGTGCAGAATCTCTGATAGAGGGGCGTCGGTGACGACTGTGATGATGTGGTCAGAGAAGTAGTGAGCAACTTTCTTCGTGGTCATATAAATCCCATATACAAGCTTCTGATAATGAGGGTATCGTTGCTTGGATGGGTTCAGGACTTCGGAAATGTAATATACTGGGCGCTGAACTTTGTAGGCTTTCCCTTCTTCTTCCCGCTCGACCGTAAGTACAGTACTGACGACTTGTCCTGTGGCTGCAATGTAAAGCAGCAAAGGCTCTTTGCTGATCGGGGCAGCAAGCACCGGCTGGGTGGAAAGCAGGGTTTTTAACTCTGCGAATGCTGCGTCAGCTTCAGGAGTCCACTCGAACTTGTCTGACTTCTTCATCAGTCGGTAAAGAGGCAATGCCTTCTCACCGAGACGAGAGATGAATCGACTTAAAGCGGCCAAGCAACCAGTAAGCTTTTGAACATCGTGCACATGCACAGGTCGTTTCATTTGGAGTATTGTGCCTACTTTTTCTAGGTTTGCATCGATTCCTCGTTCGGAAACGAGAAAACCAAGTAACTTTCCACCAGGAACTCCGAATGTGCACTTGGATGGGTTAAGCTTGATATCGTACCTCCTGAGGTTGGCAAATGTTTCAGCGAGGTCAGTCAGTAGGTCGGAACCTTTCTGTGACTTGACCACAATGTCATCCATGTACGCTTCCACATTCCAACTGATTTGAGTGAGCAAACACTTCTGAATCATCGTCATGAACGTGGCTCCGGAATTCTTGAGGCCGAATGGCATGGTGACATAACAGAAGCACCCGAATGGGGTGATGAAAGCTGTTTTGATCTCATCGGGTCCAAACAGACGGATCTGATGGTACCCGGAATAAGCGTCCAAGAAAGACAGTCGCTCACATCCCGCAGTCGAGTCGACTATTTGGTCGATGTGGGGAAGAGGAAAATGATCTTTCGGGTAGGCCCGATTGATATGCTTAAAATCGATGCACATGCGAAGCGAATTGTCCTTTTTGGGGACCATGACGACATTGGCGAGCCACTCGGAGTGGTAAATCTTTCGGATAAACTCTGCTGCTAGGAGCCGAGCCACTTCCTTGCCAATAGCCTTTCTTTTCTGGACGGCGGACCGTCGCAGATGTTCCTTCACAGGTTTTGCCTTCGAATCGACTCGTAGACGATGCTCAGCCAGTCCCCTGGGTACACCCGGCATGTCAGAAGGTTTCCATGCAAAGATGTCCTAGTTCTCACGGAGGAACTGGATGAGCGCTTCTTCCTATTTGGGGTCGAGTGTTGTGGAGATATGAGTCGGAACGGCGTTAGGGTCGGTCGGGTGGATGTGAAAGGGTTTTGTCTCACTGGACGATTGGAACGCTGATTCCGTAGCAGGCTTTTTGGCTCGCAACAAATCACTCGGGTCTGCATTCCTCTGGTGTTCCTGCCACTCTTCTGCCACCATCTGAGCATTGGCGATCTTTGAGCCTTTCCGGAAGCACTCTTCTGCCTTCTTGCGGTTATCAGTGACAGTGATCACGCCTTTAGGGCCAGGCATCTTTAGTTTGAGGTACATGTAACATGGTCGAGCCATAAAACGTGCATAAGCTGGCCTGCCCAAAATTGCATGATAGGCACTCTGGAAATCCACAACCTCAAATGTCAGCTTCTCTTTGCGGAAATTCTTTGAATCACCAAAAACCACGTCAAGAGCAATTTGGCCGAGTGATGCGGCCTTCTTGCCAGGGATGACTCCATAGAAACTCATGTTGCTTGTGCTCAGTCTGGACATCGGAATGCCCATCCCTTTCAGCATCTCAGCGTACAGTATATTCAAACTGCTGCCGCCATCCATCAACACTTTGGTCAGTCGAGTGCCCTCGACGACTGGGTCGACCACAAACGCTTGCCTCCCAGGGGTGGCTATGTGCGTGGGGTAATCAGATTGGTCGAACGTAATGGCAGTCTGAGACCACTTCAGGTAATTGGGTGTTGACGGAGCAGCCATATTCACCTCTCGGTTTATAACTTTCAGTCGGTTATTGCTTTCAACGTCAGCAAAAATCATCAGGGTGGAATTGACCTGCGGATATTCTTCATCACTGTCCTCCTTGTCCTCAACCTTGTCCGACTCTTTTTCTTTGTCCTTGGACTGCTTCCCTTGGAATTGCTGTATCAGGAGTCGACACTGTCGAGTGGTATGCTTAGGGTAAATGAAGTTACCCTCTTCATCTTTCTTGGTGTGGATGTGACATGGCAAATCCATCACGTCGTTTCCTTCTTTATCTTTTACTTTCTTGGGGTTCCAAGGTCCCTTGGGTTTCCCTTTGAACTTTCCTTGATTCAGGGCCAAGGCTTCTCCAGGAGCGGCTGGCTCGGCTTTACGCTTTTGCTTCCGATAGGAATTTCCGCCTCCGGTGTCCTGGGCGACTGACTTGTGCTTGCCGCTCTGGAGCCGATCCTCTTCCTCACCGTTGGCATATTTGGTGGCTATTTCCATCATTCGACTCAGAGACATGTCTCCGGTTCGACCGAATTTTAGGATTAGCTCTCTGTATTTTACGCCCTCCTTGAAGGCGCAAACTGCCTGATGATCAGATACATTCTCTACTGTGTGATGTAGTGTGATCCATCTCTAAATGTAATCCCTCAGAGTCTCATTCGACTTCTGTACACAAGATTGCAGCTCTGTCAGCCCCGCCGGTCGCTTGCATGTTCCTTCGAACGTCCTGACAAACACTCGGGAGAGGTACTCCCACGTGTAGATGCTGCTGGGTGTCAACTGATTCAGCCATGCCCTATCTGACCCTTCCAACATGAGAGGCAGATGCTTCATGGCCACCTTGTCATTTCCGCCGCCGATCTGAACAGCCACTCGGTAGTCCTCAAGCCAAGTATCAGGCTTGGACTCACCGTTGAACTTGCTGACTCCAGTCGCCAACCTTAAGTTGGGAGGAATCACCGCAGCTCTGATGGCTCTGCTGAAACACTCTGGTCCGGAGACATGCACTCGGCTGTTGGTGGGTACATCTCTGTCATTACACTCTCTGTGGGCTCTGTTCCGGTCGATCAGACCTTGAACGATGATGGATCTCGCATCAAATCCTGGTTTCTTGGGGTCGACTGGAATCCTTCGCCCGCCACTGTGCTGGCGTCTGTCATCCTGCTGTCGAGGCATATATGATCCACCCCTCGGGGGAGGAGTGGGCACTCGACGTCGATCGTTGCGATCGAATCAGTGATCATACTGCTCATAGTTCCTATACTGATCGTGCTGGTCGCCATGCCCTTCACGCCTCGGGGGCGATCTGGGGCTATGAGCCGACTGGACCGTATTCGCCGCCACAGATCTGCTATGAATCCTGTTCCGTGACTGCGACACAGCCGAATTCTGATCTCCTGCTGCCCGGAGCAAATCCCTGATCTGCATCAAGCCTCTGCCAGCCTCTGACTGGGAAGGCTGAATCGACTCTGCTATACGGGTTGCAGCTGCCAAATTCTAGATCGGAGTGCGGTATACCTGAGTCGGAGGTTTAAAGAGTTGGCGTCGACTAGAGTCTGGAATCCGTTGCCGCGCGCGCTCGTCGAGTGCCCGCTAAAGGTTCTCCAGTCGAGTGCACTCAGCCAGGTTGGCCAAGCACGCGTCCTCTAAGGCGCGAGCCTCAGGGGTTTCTCCAACGATCGGAGTATGAAGCGCATCCATGTTCCGGCGGCGAAGCTCTTCCCTCTGCTGTGAGTCGAGGGGCTTGGGGCGGTACTCCTCATGGTCGTGCGACGGATCGCCTCCACCGTTGCCTCCCTCGAGGCTAGGAAAGCCGGGGGGACCGTGCGGCCCACTGACCATCAGGACCTCCGCCGCCGGATCACTGCTGTCGCACTCGGATGCAGTCTCTGCGGAGCCAGTCGACAGGTCGAACAGGCCGTAGAGAGATTCGTCGGGCTCGATTGCCACGACTTGGGCAGTGGTCGACTTGTGAGCCATTGCGTGCCTCACCCACCGCTGAAGCCTCGACCGACCAGAGCCCTTACACCGGCGGGAAGCTGGGAGGGAGGATGACATGAAAACAGGCCGATACTGAGTCGACGGTTGCCGCAGAAGGACGCCGCGGACGCATGCTCGAAAGTGCGTAGCTCCGCGAACTGGGAGCGCATCCACGTCGAGCGGAGCCTCCTGCAGCCAGGCAGAGTCATCGCGACGAATGTGAGCGCGCCGAGACGGATCTCGCGGCCCTCCACCAGAACTCCACCTGAAACCATGATGATGGGAATCGGAAAAATTGCAACTTCTCCAATAGGTCGCTAAGACACCTACCCCAAGGTGGGCGCCAACTGTCGTGGTTCTAAGTCTAACAGTAGTGTAGGGGGGGGGGGTACTAAGGAGAGGCAAGATCCTAGCTATGGAGTAGTTATGCACATAAGTGTTTTACGAGTTCAGGCCCTTCTCGGAAGAAGTAACAATCCTACGTCTCGGAGCCCGGGGGCGGTCGACTGGATTATATGTGTGAGAGTTACAAGGGTGCGAACCCTTCTACCAGTGGAGGGGGGTGGCTTATATAGAGGATGCCAGGACCCCAGCCAGCCCACGTAGCGGAGGGTTAAAGTACATTAAGGTCTGGCGTTACTGGTAACGCCTTACATAAAGTGTCATTATGACCATAAAGACTACTTAATTACAGACCGTTTGGATTTGGAGTAGATCTTGAACTCCTGGTGGTCGAGTGAGTCTTCATGGTCGAGTGTCTTCATGTTCATCGAATGTCTTCTAGTCAGTCGAGTGGAGTTCCTCTTGGTCGACTGGAAGACGCCTTCTTCTTAAAAGATGTCCTTGGGGAGGGTACCTTGGACAGGTTCATGACCCTACCCTAGGTACATGACTTCATCACCGTCGCCACGCTCTTCAGACATGTGGAGCAGTCCCCAGTGCTCCAGGTAGGCTTCCTCTTGCTCCGGCGTGGCGCCCAGCGCGATGGGCGGCGCACTCACCCACTTGCGGAGGATGTCGGTCCACGCGTACAATTACGACTCTGGCTCAGTGTTTGGCGTGGGCGTGAGCGTGAGCGCCTGTGTGTGCTCGGGCTTGGCCTTGGGCTCAGGCAGCGGCGGGGCGTAGGCGCGGCCCCCTAGCACCGACAGCGTGTGTCCTCCTCGCGTTGGCTCTCCTCTAAGGCGCGTTGGATCGCCACCTCCAATGTGGCCTGGTGGGCCGCCTCCTCCTCCTCCGAAACCACCTCCAAGGGCGGCGGCACAAACCCAAGGTTAAGCTGCACACCGCCGCGACGGGTCACGTCGTGCTCTGTGGCAAACCAGGCCTTCTGATTGGGGGAGTCTTGCGCGTAGGCAGGGTCGCACCGATGCTCTGGCGTCAGAAGGCTGAGGCGCTTGCGCACCTCCTGCGCGTGCGCCTGCGTCGACCGCGCCACCGTTGGCATCGGGATGCGATGCGGGTCAAGGTGCTAGCCGTGCGAGAGGTCAACATCTGGCCATGGCAGCGGTTGGCGGTAATTCTAGTGCCAACGTGCTTGGTGCACCTTGTTGTATAACCGGCCCCGTGGGCGGCGACTACTAGTCGCACGGGGATTCATCGCGTAGGCTGACGGGGGCGGCGGCGGTGGAGGCGGCATGCAGGACGAGCTAGTGCCGGCGTCAAGTTTGCCCTCACTCTTGCCGAAGATAACCATGGCCAGCACTTGCGTTGTCGGCGGCGAGGCGAGCGAGGGTGGCCAGTGGATGAACCCCCCCCCCCCACACACACACTTGCATTAAGTAGGACGAGCACGCCAGACGCTTCTAGACGTTGCTCAGGTTAGGTGCTTGTAACGACTACGGCCGCGTGGAGTAGTTGTGTTGTTAATACGCGAGCCCGAGACGAACATCAGGTGGACACGCGGTGCCTCCGTCTCGTGTTAGCATGGACGCAAATTTGGGCCAAATGCATCCAGACGGGCAGAGGGGCGGACGGCTTTTGGGTCTGGTTCGTCGCGTAGGGTCGGTATTTTCATTCATTTGGACGCAAACAGACACACGCGAACAATTTAGGTTCTTACACTTGGAGTTCCACTAATCTATGTCAACAGCTGCTTGTTGCAAGGGACTACTTGACGTCAAAAGCTCTTTGCTACTTGCTCATGTGTTGATGTCTACTTCAAATTAACGGCTTGATTCGGTTGGAGCAAATGGGTTTAATCCAAAGTTTTAAAATGGTTTTTGTTGGTTTCGGTCGGAGAGTTTGGTTTGTATAAATTTGGATTGTGTTGGTAAGTTTATTAGTTTGCATGGTCTATTTCTTAAACCTTATCCTAGCCGGCTTGCCTGTTTGCTAATGAGTAGTGCTGGTCCAATTTCTTTATTTGTTCAAAAGTTTTGCCGAATGTTGAATGGCGGATCTGAACATTATATTAAAAAAAAAAGAATGTTGGCTCCTGGTCCATCAGGGCTTTGGGGAGCTGGCGGGTCCACCAATAAGAGAGTGGATCGCTCATGCTTTATTTACTTGGGTCCACTCCCAAACGAACGTGACACTCATATATTGATTGGTGTGTTATACATAAAAATACCACAACCACCCACAAAACAATTTAGTTCACCTCCCAGATAGATATTTTCTCTATCGAGCAAGAGCGAGGCCAACAAAAAGGAAAAATCATTGCAATTAAAAGTCAGCTTAACTCATGCGAAATACACAACAAAGCCACCGACCATAATATCATGTCAAATAAAAAAGAAGGCCTGACTCATGTGTAATGACGGAGCGGCAAAGCGCGCGTTAATCTCTAGTCACATTGACGCCTGATGTTTAGGGCATCTCCAGCCGGCCCCCCAGGAAGCCCCCCATGAGCACTTTTTGGACGCCGACGTCTATTTTTTCTCCTAGTCGGGATCCCAAGACCTCAAAAAGCGCCGGATTTGTCTAAAATTACGGCCGGCGCGCGCAAGCGGAACGCAGCAAACCGGGAGGCAGCTGGGGGCGCCAGTGCGATACTTTCACTGCCAAAGGGCCACTGCCAGCCTCTCTACCCCCTCTCCTTCTTTTCCTGGCTTGGCCCACCATGTGATGCATGCAAAAAAGACAAGCTCTCTCCTGCATGCCCGCCTCGCTCCTCTGCTCTCTCTCCTCTCTCCCCTGCTCCTCGCTCCGGCGAGCCGGCCCCGTCTCCCGTCGCCGGCCTCGCCCGCATCTCCCTGGAGGAGCCGCAAGCGGCCGACCCCGTCGCCCGTCGTTGGCCCGGCGTCGCGCCTTCCCGGAGCAGCCGCGGAGAAGAAGGTCTCGCCCGCTCGGACACTCCACCTTGTCAGCGCGGCGCCTCGGGGCCACGGAAGCGGACGACGGCGCGGGACGCACGAGGCCGTCCTTGTCGCCCTGCCACAGGTGCACCGGGCATGGCGGCTCCGGCAGCGCCATGGGGTCGAACTCCCACTTGCCGAACATGACGGCCATGTCCCTGTAGTACGACTCCTGGATCTCCTGCCGCGTCGCCATCTCCCTCTTCTTCCGGAGGGTGCCGGGGGCGTGTGCGCCACGCGCAGCGCCCACTCGTCGCCGCGCTCTTGCCGGCCGTACTCCCGCGCCGCCAGCTCCACCGGGAACCCGGGCCACCAGTAGTTCACCACCGGCGCCAGCATGGCGGCCCCGGCGATCCGTTCCGTGATGTACCTGAGCGCACCCGGGTCCGCCGGCGGGCCCATGTGGAGCAGGCGGCGGGCGGGCGGCAGCATGGCGTGGGGCTTGGGAGGGAGGGAGAGCGGCGCCGGGCCGTGGCCGCGCGGGCGAGTGGGCTGACGCCGGCGAGCGGGCCGGACGACGGCTGACGGGCGCGAGAAGGAGCCGGCCAGGTCGTGGGCGCGAGGCTGCGGGCGGTAGCGAGCTTTGTGAGCAGAGCACGCACAACTTGGACGGTGGGGGGGGGGGGCAACGAGTGGATATCATTCCATCCCCAGGCTAAATTTTTCGCCGGTAGCCCCCCAAGGGGCGAAAAAAATGCCTCCTCGGGGGCTTAACGGCTGGAGATGCCCTTAGGCCCGTTTCTGTGTGTAACACATGATGATCATTGTAATTCAGAACCTACACACCATACATCCATCCAAGTGAATCATCGAGGATTCAGAAAACCCAAAGCTCAGAATTGCAAACTATCGGCGCACGAATTCAGTTGTACATGTGCACTCGTTCATACAACTGCAGAAGTTATCAAATAGCTGAAGAAACCAGAGAAATGCAAAAAAAGGAAGAAAAACTTCTTGGCACTTAACTAGAACCTTTTTTTTTTGCGGAAAACTTAACTAGAACCTTGAATAATCTAAATGATACAGAACGCATGTTAATACGTAACCGACCTGCCGGAGCAGTTTCAAAGAGAATACCATCAAAGGTAAAACCGAGGACCCAAACATCGGCTGCCATTTCTTATATTGTTCAGCCAAACAGCTTAAATGCTCCAACCTCTGCGACGACTCCTTGAAGCATGTTTTGGAAGCTCCCCAATCATGCAAGGGGTGTACGGAAATGAGTCGTATATGTCATTCGCATGTCCATGATAGTAATCTTTTGGGCGCATGTCTCCAAGATACTGAACCTTCGAGCTTTCCAAATGATAAGCCATTCCTGTAAATGATAACCCCAAGAAAACAACCTCCTTGTAGGGGTGAACGCCAAGGAAGTAGACGTTCCTTCCATAGAAGCATCCATAATCAGCTTTGACATTCAGAACATTATCATCGTCGGAGTCCCATTCTTGATTCTCTGGTATTAGCATTCCACCGTTTTCTCCTTCTCCTTTTTCTTCATCTGCTTCTCCCCATCCTTCTTCTCGTCGTCCTCCATTTAAGGTCCATGTTTTTTCAAATCCCTCGAGCTCACCTGTGTCGATCCGGACATCTGCCGTTGCACATGGCTCGAGATCAACATGATACTTCAACACCCAATCTACGTGTCTGCTTGATTCAACAAGGGTATAAACTTGGAGTATATGTTCATCATATATTATAGCTGCAAGGTACACCCCTTTTTCTGATTTGCCAAGATATTGATCCTGTTTTCTTTCTGCAATATCTGTTGGCATCTTAATTACTTGGTACTTGCCATCCGACAAAGATAATCTGCAAAATTGTCAATTCATTGCTAAAATATGTCAACAACTTCACAGCTATAGTGGTGAAGTTGTTGTGTAAATATTCAAATATTAGTATAAGAGAAACGCTACTAAGACAAGAAGTAGAAGTACGATTCTGCAAAGATGCAGTAATACCTGACGACAAACGCACCGCGACAATGCACATAGAGTGATCCTCGCCAGTACGCACTATATCGCTGCCTTGGACCTCCCCGCCACATAGATTTTGGCTCTCGTGGATCTACCCGAACATCGGTCACTGTGCCCGCAGCCACGCCTTGGCGGATAAAGGACCTCTTGAGCCATTTCCTTGTACTAGATGAGAGAGAACACATCAAACACCCACGAGGATGGTGGCCATTCCATAGAATCTTGTGCAGGGTCCACTTTGTCAGGTACACACGGGATCAAAAGCACCTCATAGTGGGGTGAGACGGCAGGGTCGAACGCAAGGTATGCGAGGTGGTGGCGGTGGTCGGTCTTGTAGTGGAGACGTCCCCATTGTCGCGTGGCGGGGTTGACCACATAGGAGCACAAGTTCATGTCGCTCTCATAAAGCAAGAGGCCGTTGCAGTGATCTACGATCGGGTCGAAATCCTCGGCGTAACCAGGCAGGAAGTCAAGGTTGCAGTCGATCAAGGGCTTCTGTGCGGAGGGGCGCGAGAAGCAGCGGGGGCTCTCGTAGTCGATGTAGTTGATGAAGATGCCATGCAGCGAATGCGGGAGCAGGTGCGGGAGCAGCAGGCGGCGGGCGTCCACGACGGCGCGCCATGTCTTGCGGACGCAGCGGGACGCGGCTAGATCACACGGCGGGAGGCGGCCGAGGATGTCGCGTGTCGTCAGGTAGGGCTTCGGTCTGGTCCATGTCTGGCTTCCGCGACCTTTCACGCAGGCTAGCTAGAGGCCCGGATTAAGGAGATACGGCGACGGCGGCGGCGCGTTCAGCCGGCCCGGCACTTGTGCAACTCGTGTCGGGTTTTGTTCGAGAAAAGAAGAGAAAGGCTGCGGCGCTGCTTATATGAACGCCTCCGAACTCGGGATCAATACCTGACCAGAATCGGACACGATAGTAGAAACACCACGATCACGCGAGTCGTGGATTTTTATAGCCCTTGCACCCAGGCCCTGCTATATTAGCTCTTCAATATCGCTTTACGATTCGTGCCACACAACTAACTTTGTATATGAAATTTTCTCTTTTTTGTTTGTCTCACATAGAACATATCTAGAAGTTCAAACCTATGCAGCGCGGCAAAACTTTCTAACTAGAATCTATGATAAATCTTCGATAATGTTAACGCCCACACGTGTGGGCGTTCACCATCTCGACCACACGCCAGCATCATCGTTGAGTACTTTGTGCACGAATCTTGGCACAATCCGGTCGTTTTTCTGCGCCACGTAGGACGAGGCACGTGTGCGGCATGCGAGACAGTTCGCCCGCACGTTGGTTGCCCTCCCGCGGTCAGCGGTTGCCACTCGGGGGCGTGCGGTGGAACTGCTATGCGCCCGTACGCCACGCGCCGACCGCGGTTGACGTCAAACACGTCGCAAACCTCTGCCCCCTCTCCCTCACGGTTTCATTTACTCACACCCGCACCGCAGTTACTGGCACAACCCACTCGCACTTCAAACCATTGGAGGAGAAGGCGAGGGGAGAAGGCGACGGCGGAGGTGGAAGAATGAGGTGTTCGCGGCCGTCGGTGGTGGTCGCCGGAACGGAGCGGCTTCGCCGGAGCGCCTGCAGGTTGAAGGTAATGCTCGCTACAACTCTCGCAATCCCTTCCTGCATTTCCCCCCCTTCCCTCCCTATTCGATTCCTCGATCGAGATTCGTAGAGATTCAGGCGATTCGGTGATGCGTCGGCGTTCCTGCCGGTGGCGAAGTCGTCTGCTAGTCGTTTTTGGTGGCACCGGGTAGTTTCGTCGCCGCCGCGGCGGCGGCCTCGTCGGTGTGGTTCTGCCTGTCCGGAGGCACACACTAGTTGTGCCTTGGGATTTGGCAGGTGTCTTCCGGTTTGTTAGTTGTGCATTGGTTCGAATTGGTGTTTGCAATCAGTTCGGCGGAGAATTTTGAGGTTGAATTTGAAGTCATTGTAGTTGCCATTGAACCCTAGATCTAGTTAGTTGTTTTTGAAACTGACTGTATGGCAACTAACTTCCTGAATGAATGTGATAGTTGCCACAAACATACTTTCCCATGCGGCAACTAAGTTACAGAAATGACTGTGATAGTTGCCACAAACAAGCTTTCCCATGCGGCAACTAATTTATTGAATGAATGTGATAGTTGCCCCACACACACTCTTCCATGTGGCAACTAATTTCCTGAATTACTGTGATAGTAGCCACAAACATGCTTTTTCATTGTGGCAACTATTTTTCCTGAATGATTTGTGATAATTACCACACGGTGTGAATGGTCAAGTGTAGTAAATCGGTAGTCAATGAAGTTTCAGCGGCCAACTGCACTGGACGACAACTAATGTGCACATCAAGTGTGCCTGTTGCCACTTGGATAGTATATTCATGTGGCAAATGGAATGTGAACACACTGTCTGTTGCCATAATGCAGATAGGACAGTGTGGCAAATTGGCTGCATAATGTGGCAACCAATTTTGCATATCAATTGTGTCAGATGCCATACATACGCTTTGCATGTGGCAAGTTTTTGGCTTACCACATCATGTCTGTTGCCATGTTACAGTGAGTACAATGTGGCAAATTCATTGTACTGCAGATGCAATTTTTTTGTTTTGCCACAATGACTTTGTGATATCTGAACACAATGTGGCAATTTTCAGGTTCTTGATTAGATGTGGTTTCATCGCTTTTTTGTAGTATGTGTTGCATTTCAACACGACAATTTTCACCCTAGCACATTTCTGCCGCTGAATAGGTGGCATTTGATTGCTGTATTTTTAGGATAGTGTGTGAGCTGTCACATCTTAGTTTTTGTGATGTGGAGGATTTTGTGACTTTCTATCATACTATCTTCGGCTAACATGGCATCTTCAACATTTTTGTTTTCAAGTGCATCTACCATCTGTACACTTTTTTTACTTGATAATGCAACCAATGTGCTTACTTGCCACGTTTATGTTTTCGACAATCATAGGAGGGGTGCGTGTGTGTTCATGTTATATTTTTGCATTCACTAGTTGACATTTTCTGTTAGGTGGCAACTTCTTACCTCTTGCATTTACATTTCCACTATGACAATTTGGTCTGTTCCTATCTCAGCAGAATGGCTCGTGGCGATCATCAAATTGATGATGATGATTTCATGGATCCACCACAGCGTAATCGGGCAACTGGACAGAGAAAAGAGGGTGATGAGGTAACTGTCCACACATCCCCGCCCCTCCTCCTGCTTTATGTTACTGGTTGGCACCTCGAGCTTGCAGTCGTCTGTCATGAACTAAAATTTCATGACATTGCAAAACATGGCAACAACTGAGCACTTCTTGTCTGTTTTTTTGCAGAAGAAGAAATGTATTCGCAACAAAGCCTCCCAAGAATGTCTGACTGCATTGACTGACAAATTCACCGACTATCAGAAGGGAGCTGCTGCTGAGATGGGTATGCAGGCTCTGATGGATGTCCGGTGCACGAACCTTGTCAACCCTTTATGCGACTTGGTGAGATCTACCACCCCGCCTCCAGGGAATTCGTGATTCCGGGACGTGGAAAACTATCGTTGAATTAGGAATCCGTGTTCTGTACTTTGGGTGTGCCTCGTGGACATATCAAAGTTCCGTACGAGGTCAATAATGAGATAGAGGAAGCGCTGTTCCCCCGTTTGTTTCCTGGATTGGAATCCATGCCGAACACGTCTGCACTGGCAGATTCGCTACAGGCCATGACGACGCATGGAGATGTTTTCAAGATGAAGCTACTCATGTACCTCATCTCAGCTGTTTTCGCGCCGACCACTTCTCTTCACCCAAGCAACAAATGCTTCCCCATCCTGGTGAATGATCCATCTTTATTACTTTATATTCCTTCAATCTTTTTTGGCTCCGATGTCATGTGTAAAGCTAGTATCTGCCAGTGTTTTCGATGTTTTTTTCCATTTGATTTCTGATGCGGCAACCTTTTTGCCCTGAAATTTTGTGTGGTGCAGGCGAATCTGAAAAATGTGAAGAACATGAATTGGTGTAAGTTTATTGCCGACTTCCTGCACGATGCATTCTCAAGCAAGATGTACCAAAAGGGTTGTCGACTGCATTTAATGGTATTTTTTTACCAGTTCTTTCTGTGAACACTCTTTTTAACACACTTTTATTCATGCATGGCAACCTGATCATAACAAGATGGCAACTGCCATAATGACAATATGGCAACTTTCATAATGACAATATGGTAACTGCCATCATATTAGTATGGCAACTGTTATCACACTATGATGGCAACTGCCATCTTAGCAATATGGCAATTGCCATCACACTATGATGGCAACTAGCACATACAGAAGGCAACTTCTTTTTATTCCATTCTTTTCATGCACATCAACTTGATTATTATGGGAACATAGATTATCCTATTTTTTTTACTACAAAGCACCCATGATGATAACTGATATTTCTTTCTTTGTAATTTTTTTAAATCAGCTCATGTATGTCGACTGTCTTGATCTGTCCATCGTGGATTTCACTGGGATAGGAGGCCCGCTGCCTACGCACAAGTTGTTGTTTCTGCGTGGACTATCAACGCTGTCAAGGCTGTGCTTGCCGCAGACAGGGTAACTGATATCAAATATGGAAAACTGCAGGTTAGTTTTGGTTTCTCCCTCCACACGACATGTTTACAAATTTGACATGAGGCAACTGTCCGTGGTTCACAAGGGATGACTACCTTTTGTTATCCATGGCTGTCTGTGTATTGTATCCATGTTTCACTCCACATGGGAACTCTTTTCATTCGTGCTGAAACTAACCTTCTATCTCTTACATCCTTGCTATTTTGTTTTGTTTTTTCTAGCTGATGGCCAAGCACGCTATAGACTACAACGTGTTTGGGGGGCCTCAAAACTTTGAAAAGTGGATGGACGTGCACTCAGCTCCGTCTTGCCCTACTGAGGTAATCAAAATATCTACATCTATGGTTTGCCGTGGATTATTTGTTGATGTCGCGCAAGTGACTGCAATATGGGTGGTTGTTGATGCTTCTTGTTTCGTGCACAGGCGAGGGCACCTGTTGAGCATCTAATTGGGCAGTTTGCATCCGGAATGACTGGCTTGCTCGGGAAGTTGGTTGAGGGGTGGACGTCCCTCAGTGGCTCTGACAGCGACGCGGTTTGTTTGTCAGTTCACTTCATTTGTCCCAGAACGTACACATCGGCCAACCGGTTGCCATGGCCGGTATGACTACAACAGTTCCCAAGAGCCCGGTGACACACAAGATGATCTAGATGGAGACGCTGGCCTCAGCAAGGATGACGACGATGACATGGAGAATGTGCAACAGGACACCGATGACGATGAACATGCTGAAGTTCGCGTAGGTGGTAACAAGGGCAAGGATGCAACAGATGTCCCCCCACCAGAGAAAGTCAAAGAACATACGGCTGCGAGAGGCGAGGGGGGGTTGCCATCAAGGAGGGGGAGGGCTCCAAAGGATGTTGGGCAGGGTTCTCCTGGCAAGAGGTCTAGGACCGATCTCGTAGCTGCCAGGAGGAGGTTCGACTTTAATTTTAGTTTTTTTGCTTTGTCTATTTTTTTGGAACAGACTCATCCCTTTCATGCACTTGCTTTTTTGTCAAGCGCGGCAATGAGTTTGTTGTCTGACAATTGCCACCTTCCCCCCCCATCTCATACGTGCAGCGAGCCGACCGCTGGTGGACGAGCAGTTACAAAGAAACAGGCGCCAACGCCAACCCGTGTTTCTGCTCGGTTGAACAAAGGTGCCCCCATTGCCGGTGACACCCCTTCCACCAGGTCTTCTCCTCGTACGACGACGACCAACACCGGGGATCCTGTCGTGTTGCCAGAACTGAGGAAGCCAGTCAAGAAGTAGGTTTCTCCATGTGCTTTCATTGACATAGTGCTATTTTCTTATTGATTTTCCAATGCAACTGTTCATCTTGTCACATGGTCTTCTGTCATCGTCCCCCACGTGGCAACTGATGTTTTTCCAAATGATTTCTTCCTTCATTTTAAAGTGTATGGCAACTCCTATTGGTTTTTACATGGCAACTGGCATCTAGGCCAAATGGCAACTCTTACTGGACCTAATGGCAACTGCCATGTTTATCGTTGGCTTGTGTGCTCATCCAATACCTAGGATTTGAAATTGCATTCATGGCAGATCAGACATTTTTATCATTCTTCAAGTTGGCTAATATGGCAACTACTGCTGGATTCTGTATGGGAATTGCCAACTATGCCACACGGCAACTCATGTTCCCCTTACATGGCAACTACCAGCTTTTCCACTTGTTTTTCATTTTTCTTAAGATTTCTACCATGGCAAATATATTTTGTTCATTTTTTAATACCTTTTTCATGTGCTTTCTTTTTTTGCAGGGTGAAGAAGACTACTATGCGCGGGTCCAAGCATATCATTAAGGACCCACCCGAACGCCTGCATTCAAAGTTGTCAACAGGGGGCAACTCAGATGTTCACGAGGCGCCAGGCGACAATACTGTTGTTGCACCATCAACTGTTCCCACTAACTCTGATGCAAGTGACCGACCATCTCTGCCGGCTGCAGATGTGTAGGCCAGAACAACATGCATCCGTACATCAGGGAGTGACGAGTCGGTATCTGCCAGGACAGCTGAAATATTGCCAACTCTTCTGGCAATGAAGGATGCTGCTGTGAGCCATGCCACCCCATCATCAAGCGTTGAAGTGGACGCTCCCGAGACCAACCTAAGCAAGGAAGATTCCCGCTCATCTGACACTGATTCCAAGCGCGTGCGTGGTAACACTCCTGTGTCCACGACAGAAGCGGCTGAGGCGACAGTTCACAATGATATGCCATCTACAGGTGAGAGTCTTGGCACAATAGCTCTAGCTCCTGTCGGTGCAGATACTGCTAAGGTGACCGTTCCGCGTGCTGGTCTTCCACCTAGGTGTCGTAGCCCCCGCAAGCAATCAACAGCCATACCCAACGCACTGGCTGTAGCTAGGAGCAGCAGAGACGAGTCTGGTTATGTCCCTGCGTCCACACTGTTTCCCCCACCTGCCACAAGCAATGCGGTGGAGAAACCGGAAGAACGGAGCACAACTGATGCAGGTGTCAAGCCAGGCACGAGTGACGCAGGTGAGCGTCCGGAGCAGAGTGCGCCTTTACCCACAGTGGAAATCCCCAACTTAAATCTGTGCACTTCCAAGCTCCCAGTCAATGTGGGTGTCCCATACAGCCCAAACAAGAAGATTGTCAAGAAAGCTGCAGCTAATACCGCTGACAAGACGCCCCGCCCTACAAATAAGCCCGATCATTCTGTAGCGACCGATTCAGATATGTTTGTTGATCT
Organism: Triticum dicoccoides; assembly: GCF_002162155.2. Lineage (NCBI taxonomy): Eukaryota > Viridiplantae > Streptophyta > Magnoliopsida > Poales > Poaceae > Triticum > Triticum dicoccoides. Next base: position 138,268,725 of record NC_041387.1, on the reverse strand, counting down.
TTCACCTTTGGATTCTGCCCCGCAAGTTGTTCGTGGTCCGGCAAGTAGGCATGAGATGCCCCCAATGGCCTTCACCCCATCGAGCTTCAGTCTTGGCATCAGTCAAGATGAACCAGTGGTGCCAGATCCTATGCCAGTTGCATTTGCTTTCCCGGGAGGCATGCCCGCAATGATGGCGCAGGCAATGGTCGAGGACAGGAAGGCTGTCAAGTTTGCATAGCCGATAGTTCAAGGTACATTTATCATGTGCT
>NC_041387.1:138265744-138268293 GCF_002162155.2 Triticum dicoccoides | reverse complement strand
TCGTATTTTCTTGGGGGGGGGGGGGTCCTCACTTATGAGGGGCAACTGATATGTGATGACATGGCAACTGGATTTGATGCACCATGTCACCTACATTATTTTTGCTGCCATGCTGCATTTCACATTTTTTGAGCAACCACATGGCAACTGAAATTGATTCAACATGGAAACTGTAGTTGCTGTCACATGGCAAATATAGTGCATTACACATGGCAACTGGAGTTGCTGCACTATGCCATCTGTACTTTTTTTGTTTCCATGCTGCATTTTCTCCACTCGGCAAGCACATGTCTAGTTTAGTTAGCACAACATGGCAATTGTAGTTGCTGCGACATGGCAACTACAGTCAAACCAGATGGCAACTACAGTGCAACTACATGGCAACTGCAGTTGCCACACTGTGGCCACTGCAGATGCACCACACATGGCAACTCCCCACTTTTTTGTTCATACATCTCACATAATGCACCCTATCTTCTCACAATGCATCTATTTTTGATTTCTACGCATCCTAATCCACTTTTTTTGATCCTTGCAGCCACCCCTGAGGAGATTTCACCGTCACTTGATGAAGCTTACCGTAGAATCGAGGAGGCAGCATTGCATAGGAGGACCTCACGAGGGCAAGGCCAATCAAGTTCCAACGTGCCTGCAGAAACGGTATTTGAGGATACCATCAGGAGTGACACCCCTGGTCCTGTGAGGCAGCAGAGGGTAGTTCACCCACCTCCCGCGGAAGACTATGAGCCCGAATTCAGGGCCACTAAGGAACAGACCCAGCTGTACGGTATTGTCAAGCATTGTGACGCCCCCGATTCAATCGTACACTAATCATGCACGCAAATGTGTACGATCAAGATCAGGGACTCACGGGAAGATATCACAACACAACTCTAAAACATAAATAAGTCATACAAGCATCATAATACAAGCCAGGGGCCTCGAGGGCTCGAATACAAGTGCTCGATCATAGACGAGTCAGCGGAAGCAACAATATCTGAGTACAGACATAAGTTAAACAAGTTTGCCTTAAGAAGGCTAGCACAAACTGGGATACAGATCGAAAGAGGCGCAGGCCTCCTGCCTGGGATCCTCCTAAACTACTCCCGGTCGTCGTCAGCGGGCAGCACGTAGTAGTAGGCACCTCCAGTGTAGTAGGGGTCGTCGTCGACGGTGGCGTCTGGCTCCTGGACTCCAGCATCTGGTTGCGACAACCAGAAAGAAAGGAAAGGGGGAAAAAGGGGGAAGAAAGCAACCGTGAGTACTCATCCAAAGTACTCGCAAGCAAGGATCTACACTACATATGCATGTGTATATGTGTAAGGAGGCCATATCAGTGGACTGAACTGCAGAATGCCAGAATAAGAGGAGGATAACTAATCCTGTCGAAGACTACGCTTCTGGCAGCCTCCGTCTTACAGCATGTAGAAGAGAGTAGACTGAAGTCCTCCAAATAGCATCTCCAAGTAGCATCTCCAAATAGCATCTCATAGCATAATCCTACCCGGCGATCCCCTCCTCATATCCCTGAGGTAGAGCGACCACCGGTTGTATCTGGCACTTGGAAGGGTGTGTTTTATTAAGTATCCGGTTCTAGTTGTCATAAGGTCAAGGTACAACTCCAAGTCGTCCTGTTACCGAAGATCACGGCTATTCGAATAGATTAACTTCCCTGCAGGGGTGCACCACATAACCCAACACGCTTGATCCCATTTGGCCGGACACACTTTCCTGGGTCATGCCCGGCCTCGGAAGATCAACACGTCGCAGCCCCACCTAGGCAAAACAGAGAGGCCAGCACGCCGGTCTAAACCTAAGCGCACAGGGGTCTGGGCCCATCGCCCATAGCACACCTGCACGTTGCGTGGGCGGCCGGAAGCAGAACTAGCCCCCTTAATACAAGAGCAGGCTTACGTTCCAATCCGGCGCGCGCCGCTCCGTCGCTGACGTCTGAAGTGCTTCGGCTGATACCACAACATCGGGATACCCATAACTACTCCCACGTAGATGGTTAGTGCGTATAGGCTCGTAGCCGACTCAGATCAAATACCAAGATCTCGTTAAGCGTGTTAAGTATCCGCGAACGCCGAACAGGGCCAGGCACACCTGTCTCCTAGGTGGTCTCAACCTGCCCTGTCGCTTCGCCACAAAGTAACAGTCGAGGGCCGTCGGGAACCCAGGCCCACCTCTACCGGGATGGAGCCACCTGTCCTTTCAGCCCCCTCGTCAGAATCACTTGCGGGTACTCAATGAGCTGACCCGACTTTAGTCACCATCTGTATAGTATGTATGTATGTATAGTATATACCCGTGATCACCTCCCAAGTGATCACGGCCCGATAGTATAGCAAGGCAGACTAACAAGAATGTAGGGCCAATGATGATAAACTAGCATCCTATACTAAGCATTTAGGATTGCAGGTAAGGTATCAACAGATGTAGCGACAATGTCAGGCTATGCATCAGAATAGGATTAACGAAAGCAGTAACATGCTACACTACTCTAATGCAAGCAGTATAGAGGAGAATAGGCGATATCTGGTGATCAA
>NC_041387.1:138256823-138264576 GCF_002162155.2 Triticum dicoccoides | reverse complement strand
AGCGGGGTGTGGGGAGGGGAAGTGGGGCGAGTGGGGTGGGGTTTCGATCTAGGGTTACTGGGGGGTGGGGGATAAGGGGGGCTGGGGGTGGGCCGGCCTGGGTCGGTTGGTTCGGCGGCCAGTTGGGCCGTTCGGCCCAGTTGGCCAGGGGGGTTTCCTCTTTCTTTTGTTATTTTTTTTTGTTTTACCTTTTATTCATTTCTCTTTTATTTTAGTTGCACTATAATTTTGGTTTAGTAAAATATGAAAACAGCTCCAAAAATAGTGTGTCAAATTAATCCACTGTTCTAAGAAGTTTTACCTTAGAATAAAAATAGTTTAGTATTTGGTAAAATATATTAGGAGTATAACTAATTGTTTTGATGTTGTTTTAATCACTTAAGGGTATTTAAATATTTTATAAAGATGTTGTTACCCCACCAATAATATCCATGATTTATTTGTCACATTAAGAACATTTTAGTTTTGACTTTTGAAAACTTTAATTGTTTGACTTGATTTTAAATTTGAATTCGAACCGTTTTTGAACCATCGCGAGAGTAATAACAGTAACCGAGGTGACGTGGCATCATTAGCGTGGAATTACTGTAGCATGATTACCCGGGCGTCACAATTCTCCTCTACTACAAGAAATCTCGTCCCGAGATTTAGGAGGGGAGTAAGGGGGAAGGGATTTGGTTACGAAAAATCTAACGGATCTTCTCGGTCTTGGTTGCTCTTCTCGAAGAGGTCAATCCATTACATTGTTGTCTTCATTCCGCTATTTCGGGTCATCATGATGAAGTTGTCGTCCTTTCTTCGAGGACTCCATCGTACTTACGAATAGGTAAGGGGCAGCTCAGCTAAGACAGAATGTTTATGAGGGAAAGCATCGGGGGTTAACATTAGAATGAGCATAAGATTATCTCTCGAGTTGAACATATAAAATACATCGAGAGTAAGGTACGAAGGTACCATAAGTGGTTCCAAGCGGATAGGTAGTTGCTCGAAGCGTGAACCAGAGTGAGACAGAGGTTCAGAGCAGCGAGAGTAAGTATTGTGTCTGATACCATAATAGAGCACTAGGAAGGTGGCCCATGAATTAAATACGAAGCCAAGCGTGTGGAATAACCAATAGAAACAGGGTCATACAGGAGAGTCAGGTTTCGATCCAGTGGACCTGTGGGTTATGGGCCCACCATGTGGGTTAGAAGTAGGAAGGGCGGAGACGTCTTGCGTGATCATGCAAGCAAGGCATGTCAGGGGGTAGCCTGTCGATTATGTCGGCGACAACGTCGATACCAAGGGCGAGGGACGAAGAGAACTATTTTCCTGCTCGTTGAACGAGGCGGACCAATAGGCAAAGTTCTCGTCCATCGGCGGTTACCGGAAGTCATCAACAGTAGTAACAAGGTCTTACTGACAGAGTTGTACATCGAGGTGTTTGCACAAGCAGTGGATTATTACTGCTTATATCATATAGATCATAGAAAAGGTTTAACCAAACCAATGGAAGGAAAATATGATCATCAGATTAAACAGAACAATGGAAAGGAAAATATGTTTAAACACATATTTCGAGGGTATATCCTCCCCAAGGACAAGCATAGCAAGATATCCATGACAGGATATAAAGTAGAAAACCATTTAGGTAAGGGGGGAGGAATCTCATGATATTACTCATACAACGGTGTTAGGATAATTGATAATTAAAATATAGCATCGTGCTTCAAACGTACCTGTTGAAAATCGGAGTACCATTGACATGCTTCGAGATAGCAGTGACATGGTCTTCAGGTGAAGATCAGACTTTGGAAACACGAAGGATCCATCAAGAATAACTTGTAGAAGAAGTCTTACAATTTCCTCATGGATGAATGGATAACCTTGCTGAAAAGGAATCAATAATGATAGGTCCTCCAGCCGGGGGGGGGGGGTGCTAGGCATGACATCATGTTACCGGGTCATCAAAGGATCAACATCATAACTCTTGGAAAGTTGTCCCCTCCATCATATCTGACCGAGATTCATATCCAATTGGTGTCATGATACCTCAGACTCAAGGGGTCCGAGAGGAAAAGGTGCAACACAATTCGACGAAATGACATTGCAAGATTCTCGGGAAATGAACTATGGGAGCGGGTTTCGGAAGCAATAGTTCATCATTAAACCAAGGAGAGGATGAGGAGGTGGCTGATAGGCTCAGCAACAAATCATCGAGATTTCCAAAGGATTTATTTCCACAATTATGTGAACAAAGAAATATCATTTGTCAGATCAATTGATATAATGATGTATGCTCGAGGGAAAACATACACAACTGAAAAATTGGTAGAAGGGTGCACCCAGGAATCTGGACTAGGCAGCACGATCAATGTTCAAATGATGATTCAATAAGCAATAGACTTAGAATGAAACTGTAGACCAATAACTTCAAAGCAATAGGGTTGCTAGAAGTTTAGAATTTACACATCACAGACCATTTGTTGGTATTCCGGTTAGAAACAACACGGAGACCAGGAAAAGAATGGTGATGGTGATAAGTATCACTTGTATCAAGAATTCTCCAGAGGTGGTGAAATTCTCACAACATTGAGGACATAAGAGATGTTAATGTTCCAAGGTAAAGAAGAACATTTACTGGATAACAAGGAACTCAAGGTATAACACCAAACACGAACAAGCTTGTGTTGGTGGGAAGGCAATAAAGTGGTCAATGATAACACAATCATCAAGGGCAAGGATGGTATTTCTCATCATGAACTCAATTGATATCCTGGAAGAGCTCAGAACGGTCATGATGATCACGACACATTTGTCGAGAGATTCCATGAAGACGTAATCGATCGGTGATGACATCAAGTCAAAAGAATGATGAAGCTAGAGGTTATTGGAACCATAGGTACGACACAAACTTGAAATCTAGCTTGTTGTTCAAGGCGAAATGATATGACGAGGAAGATCGACGTAAGCTTAGCTATCGTCGCAAATTGGTGCTCCGAGAATAAGGACCAGGTAGCACAGTTAGAATCATCACGACAATGATGTAGCCAAACAGGCTAGGAATGGCGTGATCGGGTACAAACTCATACTTATAGAAGCTTACTGAAGAGTTGTTGAACCGTAGAGCGGACTCGGTTCAGTTATCGGTGTCTTTGAGTGTTTAATAACTCAGAGCCCGTGAAAAATTGGAATCAGTGGTAAGGTAGCACTTGATGAAGAACTTATAAGAAGTTATGCAGTACCATGATAATCTCGAGATACCAGGGGGGTAATACTCAACACAAGATCAAAGTAAAGGTCGGACTGGTGTATTGATCCATAGAAGACAATTGTTTTAACTTGTCCGAGAAATGGAATCAAAGAAGAACAATCATGGTCGGAACCACGGTTGCAAGGGATCAATTCACAGATACCATATGTTAGCTATCAAGGAAATAGTTATTATTACAAGAAGCTTCCATGATAGGATATACATCGCGTCCATGGGCATGAACACAAAGTTCAAGGTCGACTCCCACTTCTCCAATGCATAACCTTTCATTCACTTCTCACGTTCGATGATGTTGCAGTGTTGAAATTTTATCTGGTGAAGCACCAGAAGAGTATGACTCGTGAAAACTTTCGGGTTCACACGGTTTAGAGAAGGCATATGTTCAACCCATAGGGGCTTCTTAGAAACATATACCACGAGTTTCATGAGTAAATAACACAAGCCCGAAAGCAGAGCATGGGTGACCAAGCAGAGGATACAACTTAACAAAGGCATTATGTATCAGGGGAAGAACTCACAAGGTGATCAAATGTGAAGGACACTGTCGGATAACAATCCAACAAAGGACTTGATGGTCCACAAAGGATCTGATACGAGTATCGGTACTCAACTAGAGGAAGAAGAATGCAAGGAGATCAGATTATAGAAACAATTGACTAACTCAATTGTCAAATGCAAAGGAATTATGATTTCCAATTCAAGGGATCAGAAGCAATGCTCTGATTAGGGATGGATAAGTTGAATAGCCTTAGGGTACAATCAACGACAATTGGATTGGTCGAGAACCAATTCCAGTTAAAAGAATGGAAACTCAGCCGGAAAGGTAATTTATAAGGATCAATGATGATTGCGTGTATTCGCAGCATATTGAGTCAACAGACTCAAAATGATAATGACAAGGAATGTCAATAAAATTTCTATACTTATGGAATTAATCATAATGAAAGCAAACAAGAAATTCCAGAGCAATAGGTTGCTGAGGATTTTCGGAATATCGGGTGGTATTTCGAAGACTTTTGTGTAACACATGAACAACTGGGGGATGAGCGGATACTCGATAAGTGCGAGAATTAACCGTAGGGGTATTCAAGTGACAAAGAACAGCAAGGCAGTAAGCTCAAGGGATTATTGAAACAACGACGAGTTTTTCAGGGTATCTTGTAATAACAAGACCACTGGGGATGAATGTAAGAATAACAAATGCAAGTAGTTATCCATAAGGGTTTGCGGTGGAAGGTGAATTGCAAACGCGATGAACACAAGTTCTCGGGTTAACAGTGGAGAGTATCTTCAGGGTCTTCTGGTGCAGCAGACGATCATTAGTAATAAGGGGCTCTCCGGGTGAAAGTGATAACGAGATCCTAATGTTAGATTTAGTAAATTTCGTTTAACCCGAATAGAAGAGAGATCAAAGTCCCAGAGTAAAGGTCGAGGAGTAAAAGATCCTAGTACCACCCGATGGCGACGTGGGCCCGTAAGGCACACAGCCAAGTTAGTAAAAGTTTTGCAATGTCTAGACTCGACTTTGGCCAAGGAGTGTGGAAGGGGGATTCCTACAGGCAGTCGGCTCTGATACCAACTTGTGACGCTCCCGATTCAATCGTACACTAATCATGCACGCAAATGTGTACGATCAAGATCAGGGACTCACGGGAAGATATCACAACACAACTCTAAAACATAAATAAGTCATACAAGCATCATAATACAAGCCAGGGGCCTCGAGGGCTCGAATACAAGTGCTCGATCATAGACGAGTCAGCGGAAGCAACAATATCTGAGTACAGACATAAGTTAAACAAGTTTGCCTTAAGAAGGCTAGCACAAACTGGGATACAGATCGAAAGAGGCGCAGGCCTCCTGCCTGGGATCCTCCTAAACTACTCCCGGTCGTCGTCAGCGGGCAGCACGTAGTAGTAGGCACCTCCAGTGTAGTAGGGGTCGTCGTCGACGGTGGCGTCTGGCTCCTGGACTCCAGCATCTGGTTGCGACAACCAGAAAGAAAGGAAAGGGGGAAAAAGGGGGAAGAAAGCAACCGTGAGTACTCATCCAAAGTACTCGCAAGCAAGGATCTACACTACATATGCATGTGTATATGTGTAAGGAGGCCATATCAGTGGACTGAACTGCAGAATGCCAGAATAAGAGGGGGATAACTAATCCTGTCGAAGACTACGCTTCTGGCAGCCTCCGTCTTACAGCATGTAGAAGAGAGTAGACTGAAGTCCTCCAAATAGCATCTCCAAGTAGCATCTCCAAATAGCATCTCATAGCATAATCCTACCCGGCGATCCCCTCCTCATATCCCTGAGGTAGAGCGACCACCGGTTGTATCTGGCACTTGGAAGGGTGTGTTTTATTAAGTATCCGGTTCTAGTTGTCATAAGGTCAAGGTACAACTCCAAGTCGTCCTGTTACCGAAGATCACGGCTATTCGAATAGATTAACTTCCCTGCAGGGGTGCACCACATAACCCAACACGCTTGATCCCATTTGGCCGGACACACTTTCCTGGGTCATGCCCGGCCTCGGAAGATCAACACGTCGCAGCCCCACCTAGGCAAAACAGAGAGGCCAGCACGCCGGTCTAAACCTAAGCGCACAGGGGTCTGGGCCCATCGCCCATAGCACACCTGCACGTTGCGTGGGCGGCCGGAAGCAGAACTAGCCCCGTTAATACAAGAGCAGGCTTACGTTCCAATCCGGCGCGCGCCGCTCCGTCGCTGACGTCTGAAGTGCTTCGGCTGATACCACGACGTCGGGATACCCATAACTACTCCCACGTAGATGGTTAGTGCGTATAGGCTCGTAGCCGACTCAGATCAAATACCAAGATCTCGTTAAGCGTGTTAAGTATCCGCGAACGCCGAACAGGGCCAGGCCAACCTGTCTCCTAGGTGGTCTCAACCTGCCCTGTCGCTCCGCCACAAAGTAACAGTCGAGGGCCGTCGGGAACCCAGGCCCACCTCTACCGGGATGGAGCCACCTGTCCTTTCAGCCCCCTCGTCAGAATCACTTGCGGGTACTCAATGAGCTGACCCGACTTTAGTCACCATCTGTATAGTATGTATGTATGTATAGTATATACCCGTGATCACCTCCCAAGTGATCACGGCCCGATAGTATAGCAAGGCAGACTGACAAGAATGTAGGGCCAATGATGATAAACTAGCATCCTATACTAAGCATTTAGGATTGCAGGTAAGGTATCAACAGATGTAGCGACAATGTTAGGCTATGCATCAGAATAGGATTAACGAAAGCAGTACCATGCTACACTACTCTAATGCAAGCAGTATAGAGGAGAATAGGCGATATCTGGTGATCAAGGGGGGGGCTTGCCTGGTTGCTCAGACAAGGAGGGTCGTCGGTGACGTAGTTGATCACAGCGGCATCAGCGGCAGTCTCAGAGTCTACCGGAGAGAAGAGGGGGAAGAAACAGTAAATACATAGCAAGCAAGTGCATAACAGGACAACAAGCAGAGCTAGACGTGTTCTAACGCGGTATGAGGTGATACCGGTGAAGGGGGGAAACATCCGGGAAAGTATCCCCGGTGTTCCGTGTTTTCGGACAGATGAACCGGAGGGGAAATGTTGCAGGTTCACTATGGTAGGGATGCGTGGCGGACGAACGGGCTGCGTATCTGGATTCGTCTCTTCGTTCTGAGCAACTTTCATGTACAAACTTTTTCCATCCGAGCTACAGTTTATTTTATATTAATTTTAAAAGATTTAATTCATTTTTAGGATTTATTTAATTATTTAAATTCGACATTATCCAGAACAGTGCACGCTGACGTCAGCATGACATCAGCATGACGTCAGCAGTCAACAAGGGCGTTGACTGGTCAACTGACATGTGGGTCCCGCATGTCATAGGTTGTTCACTAATTAGCAGCTAACATTTTAATTAGCAGGTTAATTAGATTTAGTTAGTTAACTAAACAGAGTTAATTACGTTAATTAATTATCCTAATTAATTAATTAATTGTTATTATTTTTATTATCCTTTTTTTAACGTTTCAGAGGGGGCGGCCCCACATGTCATTGGCCCTAGGGGCCATAGCGGGTCGGGCGTGCGAGCACGCGGGCACGAGCGCCCGATGGGGCGAGCCTGGGCGCTGGCCTCGGGCGGGTTCGGCAGCGCGGCTGCCGGGGCGCGACGGGGGCCGGTCCGGCCGACGGCGGCGAGGCAGGCTGGACGAGGCTGGGCGCAGCGGGTGTGGACACTGGCGAAACGGGGCGGAGGGGACCGGAGCCGTGGACGTGCGTGCGCCGGCGACGGGCGTGCAGCAGATGGTCGGGCGCGCGTGGGCACGCGCCAGATCGATTCCAAGCGAGCAGGGGCGACGGGACCGGGCTACGTTCATGCGCGCGCGAGTGGACAGCGCTGGTGACAGAGAACAAGGGGATAGAGGGAGGGAGGCCGGAGCTCACGGGGGAACCAGGGGCGAGCGCGGGCCAAGCGGGACGCGAGCGGGGAAGGTCGCGTGGATCTCG
>NC_041387.1:138246825-138256299 GCF_002162155.2 Triticum dicoccoides | reverse complement strand
GGCCGGCCTGGGTCGGTTGGTTCGGCGGCCAGTTGGGCCGTTCGGCCCAGTTGGCCAGGGGGGTTTCCTCTTTCTTTTGTTATTTTTTTTGTTTTACCTTTTATTCATTTCTCTTTTATTTTAGTTGCACTATAATTTTGGTTTAGTAAAATATGAAAACAGCTCCAAAAATAGTGTGTCAAATTAATCCACTGTTCTAAGAAGTTTTACCTCAGAATAAAAATAGTTTAGTATTTGGTAAAATATATTAGGAGTATAACTAATTGTTTTGATGTTGTTTTAATCACTTAAGGGTATTTAAATATTTTATAAAGATGTTGTTACCCTACCAATAATATCCATGATTTATTTGTCACATTAAGAACATTTTAGTTTTGACTTTTGAAAACTTTAATTGTTTGACTTGATTTTAAATTTGAATTCGAACCGTTTTTGAACCATCGCGAGAGTAATAATAGTAACCGAGGTGACGTGGCATCATTAGCGTGGAATTACTGTAGCATGATTACCCGGGCGTCACAAGCATTTTGGAAACGCGAGGTCCAGCAGCAAGCACATGAAGGAGCTGAAAGCGTAAATGACCACACCCCCATAATCTCTCATTTTGCTTTGCTCCTTTTTTTACCATTCATCTTTTTTTTTGTACTTTCTATACATGATCCGCTTACGTTTTACTTCTTTCATTTTTTACTTAGTAGGCATGATTCTTTCATGTTATATCGTTTTCATACAACTCATGTTTGGACAGAACCAAGGTCATTCAATGCGAAGCGACGTATGTCGACCTGGGTGATCTTGCCGAGTCCGTGAGGCCAAACGGTAAAATGTCGACGAATGTAGTTGCATGCGGGATTGACTACATCAACAATCATATGGATGTGTGTGCCGACAAAACAATCATGCATTACAGTGTGACCTGCAAAATATGGGATGGTGACTTCCACCACAGAATTCTGAGGAAGAATTTTGCGCAACGCGGTGAATTTAAGCTCACAATGAAGAAATATGTGAGTATTCCTTCCCTATTTGCACTTTTTTCACATGGTATGGTTTTTTGCCATCTTCTGCACTCTGTTCATGTGGCAGATGTTTCATGTGGCAATAGCTGCCGTGCAAACTGACTTTTTGATTTCTTGCATCTCGTACAAACTGTGTGGCAACTTCATAGAAAAATACACAGCAAAATTTGTTCATACATGGATGGCAACTTTGTTTCAACTACCCCCACCCATAACCAAACAGTCTACATGATTCTACTTTTTTTGTCCCTCTGCGGTTCTTCATGTGAACTCTGTTTCTCATTTCCCTCACTTTTAAATGCAGGTCATGTTCCCCATGTTCCAGGAGCTTGCACCACATGACCAACACGACAAGTGTGGTCACCATTATGCGATCTGTCTTGACCTGATGAACCAACGCTTTGAGGTGCTTGATTCGATGCGTTCGGCAGCTGATCCAGACCTTACTACGCATGCTGAATTCTTCATCAACAACCTCAAAGAGACATGGAACCGTCACTACAAACACTCAAAGGTCCAGATCAGACATTTCCCAGTTGAGTACGTGGCGACTACGAAGCAAGGGAACACGTAATTTCCTACCCCCATCCTCCATTGCCATTTACATCAATCCAACCCCTCCTTTTGTTGTTACATCTGAATTGAAGTATATCACCGCTATGTCTGTCCTTTTTTGTGAGTTCACCTGACTCTTTTTATTGTGCAGGACGGACTGTGGCTTTCACACGTTGGAATACTTTGCAAAGTGGGAAGGTAGACTTGTCCCCGATGTCACAGCTGCAATGGTCGTTGAGCTCCGGAAAATCTACACGTGGAACTGGTTGACGAATGAAGATTTCAACAAGTGGTCTGGAGCACGCGAGTTTGTGGAGGAAGCTGTCAAGAAAGTCATCAAGAGGTACAAGTGATCACGCGGCGATACACACCGGACGCATACCTTACATTCTGTTGCCGAGGAATGTAAGGTACTATCTCTTTTGTTCTCGTCAAAAACTATGTTCGTGTGCTATGTTATGACTGCAACCCCGCGTAGGCTACTATGTAGTGGTGGTGTGTGAGCGACATTTGAATAGTTTCTGTAATATATGTGTGGATGTGAACCTACTTAGGTGTGACAGCAGATATGTTTTTTATGTTTATCATTATTACTATGGTTTCATCATTTGTATCACCCGTTTTTGCTGTTTCGAATGCGTCACGATGTTTTAAAACATGGCAAATGTAGTTCATCAGACATGGTTAGCGAAAGTCATCATCGTTGTTCATTTGGACGTTTTGCTTCTTCTATTTCATCACTAACTTCACCGGCTAGCATGGTAGGTTGATCATGTAGCCACAACCTTTGCTGCGGTTTATGCACGTTACGTTTTTTCCAACTTGTTTCCCATATATTGCACACAACACAATATGTGTCACTAAACTGCGTCGATTTTGTCATGTAAATATATGCGATGCAGAGTCATTACAAATACCATGGCATATTTTCAGTACAGCTAACATGGCAGATCTAGTACAAACAACACGGTAGATCCAGCATAATTAACATGGCAGATCCAGCATAACTAATATGGAAAATCCAGTACAACTAACATGGCAAATCCACTGCAACTAGCATTGCATATTTTTCAGTATAAAATAGTATGGCATATTTTAGTACAAAATAGCATGGCATATTTTTAGTATAAAATAGCATGGCAGAATAACTACACACAACATGGCAGATTAAGTACCCATAACATGAAAGATTAAGTACCAACAACATGGCAACTACATTTACCCATTCAATGCATTCTCCTTCAACTTCTGAAGCCCCTCTAGAGTCATTATCCCAAATCAAAAAAAGTTCACAACATATAGGTACAAAACAAAATGTCCACAAGGACCACGTCACAGTGCCCCAACTTTTGCTTACGGATTGCCCGTCCCTTTCTTCGTTTTCTTGTGTTTTGCTTGAATCTCCAATCCCGATTTGTACCTTATCTCTCTTGGACGACCCTTTGTGATGGAATGGGGTGGGTTCCTGACCTGGGTTTGTGTGCTTGCTGTTCCAGATCCTATCTTAGAGTTTTCAGATGATGGCCCCGTGGATGAAGGCACACTTGATGTGCGGGGGAACCGGTGTAAGGCTTCCTCAACTTTTCTCTTCTTGATCTCATCAAGCTCTCTTTTCAGGGCCTTCCTGTGTTTTTCTGCGACTCTCGCTGTCTCATCACTCTTGCACGCTTCATCAATTAGCTCATCATAGTTCTTTGTCAGCACAACGTGCCTCACGGCTTCCATGGTTGCCTCAGGTCTCTCGTCATGCACAGCCAGAACGGCGTTTGTTGTCTGCGGCGCAAACGCGTCGTCAGCGTCCCAAGTCCATCACCGCCTTATGAAATGGCGGGGCATGCGTGTCACATCGTTCATGGCCATTACTTTCAGTATGTGACAGCACACAATGTCGTCCCGTTCAAACTTGCAGCATTGGAAGTAGTATTCGCCTTGTTCGATCGAGGCTTTCACGAAGTAGTTCCTTCCTTTGTCCGGGTCTTCAGGTTCTGAATCCGACATGCCCAAAATAGAACACACCTTGAACGTATGTTCGTCCACCTGGAAAGCCGTGAACATGCTGGCACGCTTTATTTCTTCCTAGAATCTACAAGTTTTGTGTGTTTTCTGTTAAACTATCGTGTGATCTTTTTTTGTAGCACCTTATGTTGTCATGGAAATAGAAATAGATTTTTGTTTGAACATGGCAAACATAGTATACTGAACATGGGAAACATAGTACACTGAACATGGCAAACATAGTACACTGAACATGGCAACTGCAGTAAACTATACAAGGCAACTGTATTGCATTTTCAACTGACAATTGTCATTTCCACACCAACACTCCTCACTGGGAAGCCCTTTGCATAAAACATGGCAACTGAATTTTTATTGAACATGGCATCTACAGTTGAGTAAACATGGCAACTGCATTTTTCAACAAACATGGAAGTTTTGCATTTTTAGTAAACATGGCAACTGCATTTCATCAAATGTGTCTAGAATATAACGTTTTTCAGTTGACATTGGCATTTGCATACCAACATGCCCCAATGGCAGTACAGTACATTAAACATGGCAACTACACTTCGTTGAACATGACAAACAAATTTTTTATTAAACATGACAACTGCAGTTGAGTAAGCATGGCAAATAGTATTTCATTACACATGGCAGCTGCATATCATGGCAACTGCATTGCACCCTATCGTGGATTTGTCACGGCAGATGTCCTTGTGAAAGGACTTAGTCGTGGAGCCATCGCTACGGGTTAACTTGAAGGGGTTAAAGCGGACACAAAGACACAAGGGTTTATACTAGTTCGGCCCTTTCGATGAAGGTAAAAGCCTACGTCTAGTTGTGATGGAATTGATGTGGTTTCGATGGCTAGGGAGCAAACAAGCTTCGCCTAGGCTCGAATTGTTGTTGTCTGTCCTTGAACCGCCGCCGGGTCGTCCCCTTATATACAAGGGTGACGCCCGTCGGTCCACAGAGTCCCACACCGGTTCATACTCGTATCCCGGTTGGTCTCTCTCTATTCCTAACTTACAATGCAAGTTTACATATCAAGCCGGTTTACGGCTACAGGTTCTAAACCGACTACAGGCCTTGGGCCTTCATCTGCTTAATCACCTTTATACTACTAATGAAGTTAACCCGGCCCAGGTAGGCCGGTTCACGCCCAGTGGTAATATCCCCAACATTAGGCCCCCGATTGATTTGAACTGGTTCATGTCAATCCTTCACAAAAATCTTTGTCTTCAACATCTTCTGGTAATTGGTAAACCGCCATGTCGTCATCATCTCTGGTTGCTGTAAACCGGCATGACGTCATCATGAAGTTAACATTTATGACGCCTTCTTTTATTAATAGATCTGCAATATCCAAGGCAGCAACTCCACTCCCGAATCTTGCGGCTCCTGGATTCGCACGCCTGACATACGTCTTTTGCCTTATAAATAGGACCGAAGGGTCATTTCCTTTTCTCCCCTTCGTCTTCCTCGCGTCGCCAGCCTCGGAGCTCCGCCGCCGCCGTTGACCTCTGCACCGTCTTGGGCCGCTGCATCAACCTGAACGCACCAGAGCACTGCGGTAGCCTTCCGCGTCTTCTTCAACTCTGGTAAGCCTTCTGTTCTTCTTAACATAGATCTATTCTAGGGTTTCATGTTCTTGCCGTGTTCATCACTTGTTTATACTCGTACCTAGACTCCTGAACATATCTGTGAAACCCTGCTCTGACCAGCCGTAGCTTTTTAGCATCCGCCTGTAGTTTTACGCTCAAGTCTATAGATCTCATCCACATTCCTTACCCATTGATTCACTTCTGTTCTGCTTTAACCTTTTGAATATTTTCTGTTTTTCTGAACTTGCTTCAGATCCATTGCCGCAATAAGACCTTGTGAAACCTGTTTCTGCATACTTAGCCATCCGCAACCTCAATTGCTTTCAATGTTTAGATCAGGCGGTTTAACTTAATATAGAAAAAGTTAATAAACCGGTAGATACCATTAGTCCCCTTGTTGAACCGCCAGAACTCTTTAGCCATATGGTGCCACTTCATAAAAATCCGGTTTAAATATACTGCCTCTGGTTTAGCATTGTTCATACCAGCACCTTCTTTTATCCAACATGTTCTTGAACCGGAATCACCTATTTCTTGTAGATCTCACTATGGCCAAACAAGTATATGAGTGCAACTGGGTTCCTTCTCGCGTCACAGAAACTCAGGTGGATGATTTAGTTTCGATTGGCGCTTTAGACAGCAAAGATACTATCCACTGGAGGGTTCCTGGTGATGAATGTCCTCCCACACCTCAAGAGGGAGAGGTTGTGATTTTTGCGGACCATTTAGCCCGGGGCTTCAAACCGCCCGACTCTAAATTTTACCGGGATGTGTTAGCCAATTTTCAACTCCGCCCGCAAGATATTGGCCCCAATTCTGTTACCAACTTATGTCACTTCCAAGTGCTCTGTGAGGTATACCTTCAAGAGAAACCCACAGTTGAATTGTTCAGAGACTGCTTCCACTTAAACTGCCGCACAGAATTCACTGATGGTCCCAATACCGAATTGGGCGATATGGCAATTCAGAAAAGGAAAGAAATCACTTATCCCCATGCCAAACTACACAGTCACCCCAAGGAGTGGAATGCAACATGGTTTTACTGCAAAGATACTTCCCCTGATGATGAAAATCCTTTGCCCGGGTTTCGTCCAGAGCGGCTTAGCAATACACACCCCTTCCCACAAAGGTTAAGTGCCAGGGAGAGGAGTAAATACGCTCCGCAATTATCCAAGCTCCGAGCCTTTATGGCCAACGGTTTAACAGGAGTAGATCTCGCACGCTGTTGGATATCATGGAGCATACTGCCTCTCAGCCGGCGCTCCGGTTTAATGTGCAAGTATACTGGTAGCGTTGATGATCCACTCTGACACACCAACATTCAGCTCTCCGATGATGAAGTCACAGAGGCTGTGAAGAAAATGCTGAACGAACCGGAGCACCTCTGCGCTCAAACCGGCCTGGCCCCTTTCTGTGCTACCAACAAACGGCCAGCTGTAAGATTTTAATTGTACTTTTTACTGAACCCGTTATTGCTATATCCGTCTGACATCAATTGCTGCTTAACCAGGGTGATAATCCGTTTTGGAGCAAGAAGCTTCCACAAGACAAACCAGAGAAAACAGAACGGCCAACCCGGCTAAAGACCAAGGTTGTCAAGAAGCCTGCTAAAAAGAGGAAAACCACTGCTTCATCTGATCTGGCTGTTGATGATGATGTGGGTAACTCGGACTCTGAGGTAGAACTCGATTAACTAGGCTTACTTTTTACACGCCTTATTGATGATGATACTTGTCAGGACGACGCTGAAGCCAGTAATGCTGATGTCGCTGAGGTAACTATTCTCTCTTCCGATTCAGATCCTTTGCCTTTGCCAAAATTTCGCCAGGTAAACCGGAAAGTTAAATTTTCTCATCCTCTTGCTTACTTGGATCCCAAATTTCTTATGAAGACTCATCAACATGAAGCTCTCCGCACAACCCAGCACAGCGGCCAGGTAGTTACCTCCGCCGGTTTACCAAACAGTCCGGTTCGAAAACGCCGCTCCGAGGTCTCCGACCTTTTTATTAATTTATGTCCTAAAGCGGGTTTCATCCGTCAACCTCTTAATCCGTCCGACTCCGATTATCAGGTTACTTCCCATTCCTCCCTGGTGAATCGTCGGCCACTCAGCTGCCACCACTGAAAACGGTTCTTGGGTCAGCTAGACTGAACATATGCTTCTGGTATACCACGTTATAACTTATGCTGTTCCTTGACTCTTTATTTCTCTTTCAGGGCTAAACCTAAACCAAGCAAGAAAGCCCGCCTGCATAAAGCGGCCGAGGAAGACACTGCCCCTGAACAGGATAAAACACCAGATCTTGAAGTGTTCGTTCCTGAGGATATTCCCAATGATCCTCCTTTGCAAGATGATGCCATTACTGATAAAAGGCCTATTGATACCTCAGTCCCTGTTGACCAGCCTGCCAGCTCCGTCCGGATTGATAGATCCCACAGTCCTTCAAAGCCTGCCGATAAACCGACCGCGCCAACGCAAACCGGCGAGTCCAAAGATGATGACGTTGTAATTACCGGCGTGGGTCGCTTTGAACCAGGGAATCTTGTCGCTTTAGCCAAGCATACTGTGAAAGAAGATTTTTCTGCCATGAACAAAGGCAAATGGGATGTTGATCTGGAAACATATGTTGCTCTGAGTGCCCGAGATCTTCATTCTGGTTACTTGAACCGGCTATATACTAGTCGTGACTGTGAAGCTGGCATGGTAAAGATGATGAGAGATAAATTTGAGGTAACTTCCTTGTGCTTCCTCTTTCTTTAATTACTGCCACTGTATTAATCCTCCTAGCCCCCAAGGGCCGGTTTGTAACCTTCTTCAAGCCAGGACTTGAATATAGTCCTCAATACTTTGAAATCCATCAATGTAGCCCCCAAGGGCCGGTTCAACTTAGTATAATTAAACCGGGACTCCAATAAAGATTCTAACATCAGAACATAACTGAGCAAATAGCCATTAGCCCCCAAGTGCCAAGTTGAATACCTGTATTGATCTTGGGACTTTGTGATTTAGTAATAGATGAAAATTGAAGGTGCATTAGCCCCCAAGTATCAAGCGTATAACTTGTTATGTGGTTGGTACTTCAAATTCTTGTACCGTTTGTTGAAAGCCAAGCACTGTCTTTATGCAGGCTGAAGTGAAGATCAAAGAGGACCGGATTACTGATCTGCAGGAAACTTTGAAAACCCAACAAGCTGAAACCAACAAGGCAAAAGAAGAAATAACCAGCGCTTTGAGCATCATAGAACAGCTGAAAGAGGGATTCAAGAAGGAGCGGACTGATTGGGCCACTGAGAAGGCCGATTTAATCAAAAGAGCTGAAAACGCTAAAGCTGCCCTTAAACCGGTGGTAGATGAGTTGACCGCCGTAAAGCGGCAAGTACATTCCATGACCGCTACAATCTTTGTTAATCTCCTTTTGGTTTCCTGGATAACTCTGGCCTGCCTATAATAGACCCGGTTTGTGATCTTTCTTGTATTGTTACAGGTACACGCATTGGTCACTTAGGGTCAGATGTGCGGAAGAAGTTGAAGGCTGCTTACACTTTAATTGAACAGCTGTATACCGGAGTGCAACGGATCATCACCACTGCATCTCATAACAATCCGGCACCCACTTTAATCCAAGACACTCTTAATAGGTTGTCAATGCTTCCTGCTCGGATTGAGGAATTGAAAAAATTTGCTGCTCAAACCGGAGCCATTAATGCCTTGATCTGGGCAAAAGCATGGGTGCCGGATTTCGATCCTGTTGAAGCAGCTCAAGGCTATCCCAGCTTGAAGGAAGATGGATCAGAGTTCAATGAAGATGATTTGAGGGCGATAAACCGTGCAGTACGCCCTCTGACTTGTCAATTGGCTGAAGAGGTAGACTTGTCGCATTATCAAGCTCAGTACAATGATCAGAACAAACGAGTGCCTGCACCAACTCCTAAAGCGGAGAATCTGATTCCTCCAATCCGTAAGCATACTTACGCTCCTGATATTGAACCGGCTTCTTTGATCCATGAAGAGGCTGTCTTTCAAGCTTTAATGGGAATCGATTGGACCACTGTTGATTTCCAGCCAATGGATAGAGATGAGGAAGCTGAAGCGGCGCGGGACGACCCACAACCGTTAGACCGGTTTGATGAACAGGCTTGAACCAGAAGCCGGTTTAAATAGCTGATGTATTATGATCCGCCGGAACAACAATGATATTATTTGGGCACCGCGTTGCCTTGTAATAGGATAGTCAATACTTCTGCCTTGAATATGCCTTCGTGCATAAGTACTGATGCTTTTGCTTGAAATCCTCAAT
>NC_041387.1:138241657-138246327 GCF_002162155.2 Triticum dicoccoides | reverse complement strand
AACATATAATCAAATATGCGATACAAAATACCTGCCATCGCTGGGCATGAAGTTGGCTTAGCCAAGCTTGAAATGGAGTATTTATAAACCGTTATCATCAAAGGGGAGAAAACAACTCCCATGTAAAACCGTGCTGGGTCATTATGAGCCCCCCTGCTACTTCATGATGTTTAACAGGAAAGTTAAACCGGGCATATTTCTCCGGAATATAAATGAACCGATTTCCGTCAGCTGAACTGGTAAAAAAGTGTTGTTGGTTTAAAGGAAACACAACAAAATTTGAAGAATAGTCATAAAAGAAATATGGCAGCAAAGGCAATGATAAAAACCGTTTGCAAAAACATGCTTTACTGATCTGATCAGATGGTGTTACCACGGTCGGACAGGACCAAGCCCCCAATAGGAGTGACAATGGTTCAAGTCAGCCAGGTCCCCAAATGAAACCGTGGCATTTATGCCGATCAAAAGGCGTGGCAATGGTTCAGGTTCGACCAAACCCCCAAGTGATTTTGTGACCTTAGGACGATCAAGAGGCGTGACTGGTTCAGACTTGACCATGTCCCCAAGTGATCTAGTGGCTTTTGCCTATCAAAAAGTGTCGCGTTGGTTCGGACACGACCAAGGCCCCAAGTGATATCACAAACCTTTTTTTGAAAAGCAAATTTCAAAGGGTAAACCGGAGGCCGCTTTAAAACAGAACCACTCCATGTAACCACACATGATATGAAAGGACAGAGACCCCGCTTTAGCTGAGGCTCCGGTTTTATTATATCAATGATCATATATACACTGCCATAATATGTACATAGATAGAGCCGATGGCTCAAGTGTAGTAAGGCCGAAGATGAGCTATATTCCACGGCCTGTTGGTCTCCTCCTCTGATGTGCGTGAGTCTTTATGCTCTCGAATATCAATCAGATAGTACGACCCGTTGTGCAGATTCTTGCTGACCACGAAAGGTCCCTCCCAAGGTGGGGATAATTTGTGCATATCCGTCTGATCTTGGATGAGCCGAAGCACCAAATCTCCTTCTTGAAAAGTTCTGGTTCTGACCCGGCGACTATTATAGCGACGAAGATCTTGTTGATAAATCGGCGAGCGGGCAGCCGCTATGTCACGCTCCTCATCTAATAGGTCCAAAGCGTCTTGCCGTGCTGTCTCATTGTCCGCTTCAACATAAGCCGCCACACGAGGCGAATCGTGCCGGATATCACTAGGGAGAACCGCCTCTGCTCCGTAGACCATAAAAAACGGTGTGTATCCTGTAGATCGGTTGGGCGTAGTGTTGATACTCCATAGCACAGATGGTAGCTCTTCAACCCAACATCCCGGTGTTCTTTGCAATGGAACCATAAGCCGGGGTTTGATGCCTCGCAAGATCTCTTGATTAGCTCGTTCTGCCTGCCCATTGGACTGGGGGTGAGCCACTGATGATACGTCCAGTCTGATGTTCTCACGTTCACAGAATTCCTTCATAGCACCCTTGGATAAATTGGTACCATTGTCAGTAATGATACTGTGTGGAAAGCCAAACCGGAAAATCACCTTTTTAATGAACTGCACCGCTGTAGCTGCATCACACTTGCTGACAGGCTCCGCTTCAACCCACTTGGTAAACTTGTCAACTGCCACCAAAAGGTGGGTTTTCTTATCCTTGGATCTTTTAAAAGGTCCGACCATATCCAGCCCCCATGTTGCAAACGGCTAAGTAATTGGAATCATCCTCAATTCTTGAGCCGGCATATGAGCACACCTTGAAAATTTCTGACAGCCATCACACCGTTTAACCAAGTCCTCCGCATCAGCATGAGCTGTCAACCAGTAAAACCCGTGACGAAACGCTTTAGCCACCAGAGACTTTGAACCGGCGTGGTGACCACAATCCCCGTCATGGATTTCGCGTAAAATTTCACAACCTTCCTCAGGAGAGACGCAACGTTGAAACGCCCCTGATACACTACAATGATGCAATTCGCCATTGATAATTGTCATAGATTTGGATCGCCGGACTATCTGCCTGGCTAGAGTCTCATCCTCTGGCAACTCTGCCCGGTTCATGTACGCAAGATAAGGAACTGTCCAATCCGGTATAACATGCAGGGCTGCCACCAATTGAGCCTCTGGATCAGGAATAGCCAAATCCGCTTCACCTAGGAGCTTGACTGACGGATTGTGCAACACATCAAGAAAGACATTAGGCGGGACCGGTTTACACTGAGAGCCCAACCGGCTTAAAGCGTCCGCCGCTTCATTTTTTCGACGATCCACGTGATCCACCTGATAACCCTTGAAGTGACCTGCAACAATATCCACCTCACGACGATATGCAGCCATGAGTTGGTCTTTAGAATCCCAAGTGCCAGACACCTGTTGAGCTACGAGGTCCGAGTTACCGAAGCACTTAACCCGACTTAGATTCATCTCTTTAGCCATCCGGAGACCATGGAGCAAGGCTTCATACTCAGGTGCATTATTAGTACAAGGGAACATTAAGCGGAGAACACAACAAAACTTATCACCTCGTGGGGAAGTTAACACGACTCCAGCCCCTGAGCCTGCCAATTGCCTGGATCCACCAAAATGGATAGTCCAATATGTGTGATCCGGCTTCTCCTCTGGTGCTTGCAACTCAGTCCAATCATTGATGAAATCGACAAGTGCTTGAGACTTCACCGCCGTCCGGGGTACGTACTTCAATCCGTGCGGCCCAAGTTCTATAGCCCACTTGGCAATCCGGCCAGTCGCCTCCCGGTTCTGTATGATATCGCCCAAGGGAGCTGAACTGACCACTGTGATAGGGTGCCCTTGGAAATACTGCTTCAACTTCCGGCTTGCCATGAAAACTCCATATACCAGCTTCTGCCAATGCGGATATCTTTGCTTGGATTCAATAAGCACCTCGCTGATATAGTAAACCGGCCGTTGAACCGGATACTCCTTGCCTGCCTCCTTGCGTTCTACCACAATAGCCACGCTAACTGCACGAGCATTGGCCCCTACGTATAACAATAACGGCTCCTTGTCGACCGGAGCTGCAAGAACGGGCGGATTGGCTAATTGCCGCTTCAAGTCCTCCAACGCTTCGTGAGCAGCCGGACTCCAGACGAATTGATCTGTCTTTCTCAGCATCTGGTATAAAGGGATGGCCATCTCTCCGAGGCGGCTGATATACTGGCTCAGCGCGGCAATCCGACCCGCCAAACGCTGAACATCGTTGATACACTTTGGTTTAGCCAGGGAGGTGATAGCCGTAATCTTCTCCGGATTAGCCTCGATTCCTCTGTTGGACACAAGAAAGCCCAGTAACTTGCCTGCCGGAACACCAAAAACACATTTGTCCGGGTTAAGCATCATCTTGTAAAGCCGCAAGTTGTCAAAGGTTTCCTTCAAATCATCAACCAGCGTCTTCTTCTGCCTTGACTTGACTACAATATCATCCACATAGGCATGCACATTGCGGCCGATCTGCTTATGCAGGCAGTTCTGTACACACCGTTGATAAGTGGCTTGGGCGCTCTTTAGCCCAAAAGGCATAGATACATAGCAGAAGGCTCCAAAGGGAGTAATGAACACCATCTTCTCCTGGTCCTTAACCGCCATTTTGATCTGATGATACCCAGAATACGCATCCAAAAAACTCAAACGCTCACAACCCGCCGTGGCGTCAATAATCTGGTCAATGCGAGGGAGGGCAAAAGGATCTGCTGGACAAGCCTTGTTAAGATCCGTGTAATCCACACACATACGCCAAGTGCCATTTTTCTTAAGAACCAGCACCGGATTAGCAAGCCACTCTGGATGGAACACTTCAATGATAAAACCAGCTGCTAAGAGCCTGGCCACCTCCTCCCCAATAGCTTTGCGCCTCTCTTCATTAAACCGGCGGAGAAATTGCTTTACCGGTTTATACTTAGGATCAACATTAAGAGTGTGCTCAGCGAGTTCCCTCGGTACACCTGGCATGTCAGAAGGCTTCCATGCAAAAATGTCCCGATTCTCATGGATGAACTCGATGAGCGCGCTTTCCTATTTAGGGTCCAAGTTGGCACTAACAGTGAACTGCTTGGATGAATCGCCAGGCATGAAGTCAACAAGCTTGGTCTCAGCCACTGATTTGAACTTCAGATCTGAATCATGCTCCGTAGTTGGCTTCTTCAAAGGGGTCATGTCTGCCGGATCAACATTGTCCTTATAATATTTTAACTCCTCCGTGGCACAAACCGACTCTGCATAGGCCGCATCACCTTCCTCACATTCCAAAGCAACCTTGCGGCTCCCATGAACCGTTATTGTCCCTTTGTGACCCAGCATCTTGAGCTGCAAATAGATATAACAAGGCCGTGCCATGAACTTGGCATAAGCCGGCCGCCCAAACAAGGCGTGATACGGGCTCCAGATCTTCACCACCTCAAAGGTTAGTGTCTCGGATCGGGAATCATGCTCGTCCCCAAAAGCCACCTCCAGGGCTATCTTACCAACAGGATATGCTGATTTGCCAGGCACCACACCATGGAACACCGTATTAGACGGTCTGAGATCCTTGTCTGTTAGCCCCATGCGGCGGAATGTCTCATAGTACAGGATCCTCCATCCATGAGTACCTTGGTGAATTTATAACCTCCCACCTGAGGGTCTACCACTAATGCCAACTGGCTCGGATTGTCAACCC
>NC_041387.1:138054052-138241441 GCF_002162155.2 Triticum dicoccoides | reverse complement strand
TCCACATGATAGGCTGCTCTGACCAGCGTAAATAACGCGGTACGGCCGGTTCAACAGAGTTCACTGCTCGCTTATGAAGTTTCCGGTCGCGCTTATCCGAGCTAGTTGTGAAAACGTGATACTGCCCATTGTTCAACTGTTTTGGCTGGCTCTGATAACCCGAACGCTGCTGCTGCTGCTGTTGGTTGTAACCCCCTTGACCGTTCTGATTATCCTGGTCATTATTACCGCCCTGATTGAAACCTGAACCGGAAGCTCCATCGTGACCCGGCCCATGGAAACCGGATCCTGAGCCACCACCTGACCCACGGTCATACTGGAAGGCATTAGAGTTTTTAAATTCCTGCATAATGAAACAATTCTTCCAAAGGTGGTTAGCCGGCGCCTCCTTCGTCCCGTGTTTTGGGCAAGGCTGATTCAGCAAATAGTTTAAGCGATCTGGGTTAGGATTTGGAGCCCCATTGCGATTCGCCGCTTTACCTCTGCGCCGCTGACTCTTGTCCTGCGAATTAGTGTTAGCCACAAAGTCCATGCTGCCATCCGCCTTACGCTTGCCTCCGTTTCCATGGCCCGCCGGTTTGTATTGATGCCCCTTAGAGTTGCTATTCTTTTTTCCCTTCCCTGCTTCGTCACCGTCAGTCTCAGGATCCTTGGTACTATCAGAATCAGCATACTTCACTAAAGCGGCTATGAGAGTTCCCATGTCATTACAGAACCGCTTTATACGCCCTAACTTTTGCTTTAGAGGCTTAAACCGACAGTTGCCCTCCAGGGTTAAGATCGCAGAGTCAGCATTGATCCTGTCAGACGAGTGCAAGACTTCAGAAATGCGGCGTACCCAATGGGTTGTTAACTCTCCATCCTCCTGAACACAAGCCGCCAAGTCTACTATGGACTTAGGCTGCTTACACGTATCTTTGAAATTCTGGATAAACCGGGTCCGCAACTGGGCCCATGAACTAATAGAATTAGGCGGCAGGCCCTTCAACCAAGTATGGGCTGTGCCTTCCAGCATCATGGTGAAGTATTTTGCACATGCAGTCTCATCCACATCCAGCATCTCCATTGCCATCTCATAACTCTCTACCCATGCTTCTGGAGATAAATCAGCGGTGTAATTCGGCACCTTGCGCGGGCCCTTGAAGTCCTTAGGCGTACATTGCGTAAAGCGGGGACTAAACAGGGCACTCCTAAGCTAGATGCGACCCCTGGCCCGGCAGAGGTGGTAGGACGAACCGGTGCAAGCTGATCCGCCTCGTTCTGTGCTGCTAACTCGGCCTCCCTTCGTGCCCGGGCCCGGTCCACTACATCCTGAGCATCATGAACACCACCGGCCGGGTTATTGTCACGGACCGCTTCACGGCCCCGCGCATTGCTTGATATGGCCGGTTCATCCAGGCACCTACTATAGCTCCGGCTTGGACGAGGTGTGGAATGAATCCGATCGCGGCTGTATGAATATGCCTCCTGTTGAATCAAAGCGGTCCGGAGAAGTTCCTTAACCCGACGCGTCTCTATTGCTTGCGGAGAGTCTCCTTCGACCGGGATAGCTTCTAATCGCGCAACAGCTGCGACAAGATTGTCCATAGGATTAGAATAATGACCCGGAGGTGTCTGGACCGGCGGAGGAATCACAATGTTCTGCCGGGGAGGTTCCATCAGGCGGGGTTGGACCGTCGCTCCTGGTCCTGGTGCCTTGACCCGGTTTACCTCCGGGTGCCCCGGCGGATTACTAGTTCCAGCTCCCGGAGTGTGAAAGAGATTTCGAGGGTCGAACCCTAACGGCAGGCGTGATCTGTGCTTCCGCTTCAAGACTTCCTGTGATGCGTTCTGGTCGAGCATGGGCTTATAGGCCTGGGCGTCCAAAGTGGCCCGCTCTGCGGCCATCCTGTCTTTCTCTGCTGCCAGGTCGGCTTTGGCTTGTGCGATCTGCTCTCTCACCTTTGCAACTTCTGCATCATGGGCCTCCTGATCCGCCGGATTTGCATCTGCCATAAGTACAGCTAGTGCATCAAACAGGTCAGACAGAACTTGAACCGGTGGGCGCACAAGGCCTACTGCCCCTGCCGCCGCTGCCGCTACTGATCCGGAGAACATTGCTGCTGCGGTCGAGGAGTGATTCGCCGCCTGCGTACCGGCCATGAATATTCCAACCTGGTTGATCTGCTCAGGGGGGTCCGGAATACTGTCGCCATCGGAACAGCCCCTAATCTGGTCGTCTTGCAACTGATATAATGATTCGGTCTCTCCGGTTGAGGACTCATCGCCGGAATAGACGACGGTCTCGCTACCGTATTCTGACTCGTTCCCATGCTCTCCTCCGTGGATGACTCCCACGAAGGCACGCCTCACGGCCGGTTTAACCTGGGTAGATCTCGCACGCTGAGCCGTCTCGACGAGGTCGGAGCGGATGTCCGGCTCAGGCCCAGGCTCACCAATCTTGCCGATAAAAACGTGTATGCCACCAAAGGGGACCCGGTACCCGTACTCGATTGAGCCGGCTTCAGGACCCCATCCTGCATCGTCGATGTAGAGCTTGCCGCGACGACTCTTGGTCATCCGGCCCACAGCATAGCCTTCGAGTCCTTTGAGCTTGCCCTCCAAGATCATCAAACCATCATGCGATAGACCCACGGTGGGCGCCAACTGTCGTGTATTTGTCACGGCAGATGTCCTTGTGAAAGGACTTAGTCGTGGAGCCATCACTACGGGTTAACTTGAAGGGGTTAAAGCGGACACAAAGACACAAGGGTTTATACTAGTTCGGCCCCTTCGATGAAGGTAAAAGCCTACGTCTAGTTGTGATGGAATTGATGTGGTTTCGATGGCTAGGGAGCAAACAAGCTTCGCCTAGGCTCGAATTGTTGTTGTCTGTCCTTAAACCGCCGCCGGGTCGTCCCCTTATATACACGGGTGACGCCTGTCGGTCCACAGAGTCCCACACCAGTTCATACTCGTATCCCGGTTGGTCTCTCTCTATTCCTAACTTACAATGCAAGTTTACATATCAAGCCGGTTTACGGCTACAGGTTCTAAACTGACTACAGGCCTTGGGCCTTCATCTGCTTAATCACCTTTATACTACTAATGAAGTTAACCCGGCCCAGGTAGGCCGGTTCACGCCCAGTGGTAATATCCCCAACACACCCTATAAGGCACCTACTGCCTTAGTGCTTTTTGTGCAAATAAGATTGGAACGCAACTGACTTACTTGTTAAAGATCTTGTTTGTGTATATCTTGCTCATTTGCCTCTCCATCGGTAAATACGTTAGCAATTTCGGCTGCTTTAGCGCGGTGCTAGCTTCTTGCTGCAGCTCAAATCCTAGAATTTTTTGTTGCAAAGTTGTGTACTTCTTGGCAAACTGTAGCAATGAGTTGCCAGGGCTCACGTACCGCTTCAAAACAGCATTGAACCCCTCGCTGCGCTGCGTAGTCTGCAGAAAGGGAAAGAAGCACTGCATGAAGTAGGCTGGCACCCAGTACATTCGCTTCTCCCACAGGTTAGCAAGCGTCTCGTTGTCTTGGACTTGATATGTTTCAATCATGGCCATCCAGCTCCTTTCAAACTCCTCCACCGTCAAGCTGTGGTCCATGCACAGCTCAAACGCCTTGTGGATCTCTAGACGGTCAGCAAAGAACGGTCCTAGCGTCTCTTCAGCCTTCTTTATAATGTTCCACCTGCAGTGCCTGTGCACTGCCAACGGAAATACCTCCTCTATGCCTGCAAGCATGCTGAAATCCTGGTCTATTATTATGTTCATCGGAGCAAGTCCATCCATGCACTCCAAGAAGGTATTGAACAGCCAAACGTACCCATCCGTGTCTTCGTTCCGAACGAGCCCGCAGCCGAACTGCAACGACTGATTGTGGTTATTTATTCCTATGAACGAAGCGCATGGCATCTTGTACATATTAGTCAGATACGTCACGTCGAATGAAATGCAATCTAGGAAATGTTTCTAGGCTCTCCTTGCAGCACCATCCACCCAATACATGTTCCTGACACGGTCCTCATCATCCAATCTTATCCTGTAGAAGAAATCTGGATCTTCCTTCGCTTTCTCATCGAAGTAGGCCATTATGGCCTCTATGTCAGCAACTATGGTACTTGGCCTGTAGGTTTGTGACGTCAGCTGGTATGTACGGCATGCTACTCAGTTTCCCCTTTTTGCTGTGGATGAGTGATAGTATCTGGACCATTCTTGATGGACCGATGTTACAATCATGTAGCAGCTTTACGAATTGCCTTTCGACTGGGGTGAACCCTCTGTGGGCGGTCAGAAATTTGACCAGATCGAACTTCTTTATGAGTTTGTGGTTGTGCTCGTCAAAATACTCAGTGACCACATACTGTGTTCCATCTACATTTAGCTTACACCGGACAGGGCAACCCGTCTTGAGAATGATCCCTCTCTTTCGTTCCGGAACGACAGGCGCAACACCTTTCCCTTTCTTGTTCCTTCGTGCCTTGTGGCACCTCATCTCACCTCTGCTGTACTCATTAGTTTTCTTAATTTTTCTATGGTATTCGGCGTTGACGGCAAACCCATGGAACTTTGCATATGTCTGGTAGAATTCCTTTGCTTCTGCAAACGATTCAAATCTTTGCCGAACGTACGGTGGCTGAGGTACCATGATATCTGGTTGTCCATCATCTTCATCCCCTTGTGCCTCGTCGTCAGTTTCATCATTCACTTCAGTATCGGTAGCAGTTTCATCGATTTGAGTGTTGCCGGTGCTTGCGTTCAAAGGGGTGGCTGTGGGAATTGCTGGAATGATTGCCATTTCTGACACTGACTCGGCATTATTTGTGGCATGATTGTCTGCTGGCTGGGGGAAGGCGTCTTCTGTGCGCTCAGAGATTCCCGCAGTAGATGTTCCTGCGCCACTGTTCACTGTAGTTGTAGGCCCTGTAATGGAAAAAACAGGTACGAGAGTAAGATTTTTTTGTTTGAATAACATGTTTATCACAACGGATGACATTAGCGTCGAGTGATTTGGCATTATATCATTTGAACAGCAAGATGTCAGTTTGCGCGTGGACATGTGTGGCAAATGTAGCTGTCTAGTCATGGCAGCTACAGTTCAACAAACATGGCAACCACTGTTTGCCAATGCACGACAACAAGCTCCTTTTTTTAGTACGAAAACTTGGGTTCTATATGCATGGCAGCTGCAGTCCTGCATTCATGGCAAACACTACTACCAACAAATGGCAACCACTGTGTTCTAGCAACAAAACTACTGCATTATAAGATTGATCTCACTAGGCGAAATGTGTTCAACCATTAGTGATGCATACATGCTTTTAGCAGTTGGCAATTTTTCAAAAACAATACATGACCCATTTGCACGCAACCACTTTTCAGTGTTTTATGCTTCGTTATTGTCCACCATCACTGCTTCAATTCTTTTTTTTCGGCACATGCTTTTTTTTGCCACCAAAACAAATGTAGTGCTGTTTTGTGGTTCAGTTTTTTTCCTTACCTTGTTGTGCTGCATGTGACCATCTTGTGTGGTCTGTACACGAAAATGACGTGCTCCACCTGCAATTTGTGAATCTTGCCACGAGACGTTTGCCCGGTTACCACCACCGTAATAACCTGTAAGCATAGTAGTGGTTGGTCAATTCATGGCAAATGCAGTTTGTGCTAGCACAGAAACTGTAGTTGCCCCTGATGTGGCAACTGCAGTTTTCCTGGCATGGCAACTGTAGTTGCTCTGGTATGGCAACTGTAGTTGTTCCTCCATGGCAACTGCAGTTGTCATGGCATAGCAACTGCAGTTACACTGGCATGGCAACTGCAGTTCTTCCTCCATGGCAACTGCGGTTGTCCATGGATGGCAACAACAGTTGTCCAGGGATGACAACTGCAGTTATTTAACCATGGCAATTGTAGATGTCCAGTCATGGCAAGTGCAATTGTCAACCATGCTCCTTCTGCTAATTGAGCATCCACAACTTCACTTTTTTATGGACTCACCTGTGTATGACGTCGATGGCAGGTACATGGGTGCTGCCTGATGCCACGTGCTGCATGAAGGCTCTGCATTTTTCACCCGTGATAACTCGTGAGTCCTTTTGCCATTTTTTGCATGTTCATTTTTCATGTCCACACCAGTATGTGCTCTTTTTTCGTATGCATTACCTTGATTAGCCATATTAGCTAGTTGAAGTTGGTTGCCCGTACAATTGTCAGTGTTAGCGCCTTGTGACTGAACTTGCCACGGGGGCCCCCTGAGAGTGTTTTGGTCATAAGAACCTGCGAAAAAATGACAGTGCATGACATAAGTAGAATGTCATCTTCATCGTTATGAAGATGGCAACTGTTCTCTTCTTTTTGTTATCACGCATCATACCAATGCCTGCATACTGTTCTAGTAGTGGCAGCAACGGCCCTGCAGAGATGAGTTGACTGTACTCTGATGCATCCTAAGGGGGCATTTCTGGCCTTTGACAACCCCAAGTATCAGCGCCATCTTCGTGATTCATTCTTTCTGTGTCTCGCTTCTTTCCAATATGTTCTCAATCACTGCATGGTCAAGAACGCATCAACAATCCAAAAGAATTGTATTCTTCTGCTGCTTACACATAGAAGATAGGGATGGCAAGCAACAGGTCAACTAGGTGGCAGCTACTGACAACGAAAGGTGGCAACTGTCGTTGTACACAAGTGGCAATTAATTTTTCCCACCCCCTTTATTTCAAAATTGTCCTTCCTCTCCTTTTTTAGGGATTCCTACTCATCCATTTGCCTACCCAACTACTTGCGTCAATCAAACTAGGAACTTAAGTTAATCTCAACATGTAGATCACAAAACTACTAGATCTCAGAACTACTGGTGTTGCCACCCCCCTATAGCATGGATCCAGTACAAGATCGGGGAGATTTTCAGCCTAAAGGATGAGAAGGATGAGATAGGGAGATTTTCACCTGATTTTAGCTGTCTCTGAAGGGCTGGCTTGGAGTGGGGGGCTGGGGGTGGGAAGGGTTGGGGTGTGGTTTGCGGTGGGTTTGCCCTACGGATCTGCTCTGGTTTCCATGGCAACCAGAGAATGCCGGCGACGGAGGTAGGGGTTCGAGAGGTGGGGGACGATGGCGGCAGTCGAGAGAGGCGATCGAGCGGAGGACGGGAACGGCTGGGTCGTGCGGGTAGCGGGTCGTGTGGCCCGGACGGGGCAGTGCGGGCGGGGTTGCCACGCACCGGACGTGCGGGCTGTGCAATTGCGCGCCCGGACGCGGTCGTGCGGGCGGGTTCCTGTTCACGCCACACGAGGCGTGTGGGCGGGTTCATATCCATGCCACACGTGTGGCAGTTATCGCGACCCTAAATCTTTTAGAATTTTTTGTTCGACATAAATAAAACGTATTTTATATATTTATGTTCAACAAAAAAATTTGAAAGATTTATCCTAGATTCTACTTAGAAAGCTTTGCCACGCTGCATAGGTTTGAACTTCAAAATATGTTCTATGTAGGAGAAACAAAAAAGTGAAATGTATTTGCATGAATCTTAAAGTGAGAAATGGATGGCTAAATAGAGAGGGCCTGGGTGCATCTGCTCTAATATATATTTTCCGTACCTGATACGTGCGACTACGACAATGTGTGTTATTTCTCTTCTGTGCTTGTGTTAGTTCTTGAAATTGCAGCTGTGGTTTATGCATTCTGCTCCGTCTATTAGGGTATTTCTAACTGATCCCCAATAAATTGTTGACAAAGGGTAAATTTTGTTGGCTCAAAATGAAGCATCAAGAGGATACAAACATAATGGACACACACCGGTCTCTGCATAGCTAGGATGCATATAGTCAACACCAACGCACGCACACACAAAAAACACCAACAATAGCAAAGTCATATAATATCAAAGCTATGCGTCGGTGAGGAAAAAGAAAATAACCCAAGGCAACCCGGTCCTCAATCGACAAACTCTAACAATGACCATATCCGCACCAACCATATCATGACACCATACAGACAACGAGATTCTTCAACAACAATGTCTTGAAGAAGGGAGCGACGCTCAAGCGCCGGTGTCACCTGATCCAACCACCCATGGCAGAATCTAGGTTTTCACCCTGAAGAATCAATCTGAACATATCCGAGCAAAGCCTTCTACAAAGTAACGACATAAAACTTTTGTCATTGCCAGGTATAATCAACTCGGGTCAGACCTAGGCTTTCACCCTGTAGCTCGAGACCGGATGCTCAGGTAGCACCAACATCGAAGTCACACATGTGTTGTCACCACCACTTTTCCACTGAGACAACAACTGAATGCGATGCGACTGCCGTTGCTGCACAGCCATCCCTCTGCGTCAAACTGTCGTCCATAGTTTGCACCTCACAGTTGAAGTCAACCACCAGATCTATAGAGATGAACCCCCGTGAAGACCTTTTGGCGGCCATCGCTATCCATAGCAAGGCCGCCGCCACATGCCAGAGTGATCACCATGATGACCCATACTGACAGCGACGTACACCATCTCCACCGCCTGACCATCATGGCGGCGCCTTGAGACGCTCGCCTACCAGCATACCAAAGCATTGTTGGGCGCCCAACCACCATCTCCACACATCTAGTACACCAAGCAGCCGTGCAGCCATGGGACGGACCAAGCAGGAGATCCCACAAACCTACCGGAAGAGCCCCGCCGCTGCTACGTCTTGAGCTTGCGTTGGTTTTCCTTGAAGAGGAAAGGGAGATGCAGCAATAGTAGCGTAA
Source organism: Triticum dicoccoides (assembly GCF_002162155.2). Lineage (NCBI taxonomy): Eukaryota > Viridiplantae > Streptophyta > Magnoliopsida > Poales > Poaceae > Triticum > Triticum dicoccoides. The sequence goes on along the minus strand of NC_041387.1, from coordinate 138,232,710 downwards.
GTATTTCCCTCAGTTTTTGAGAAACAAGGTATCAATCCAGTAGGAGGCTCCTCAAAAGTCCCACGCACCTACACAAACAAACAAAGAACTCGCAACCAACGCAATAAAGGGGTTGTCAATCCCTTCAAGGCCACTTGCGAAAGTGAGATCTGATAGAGATAGTATGATAAGATAAATATATTTTTGGTATTTTATAATATAGATTGGAAAAGTAAAGATGCAAATAAAAGTAAATTGAAAGCTTATATGATAAAAGATAGACCGGGGGCCATAGGTTTCAATAGTGGCTTCTCTCAAGATAGCATAAGTATTACGGTGGGTGAACAAATTACTGTCGAGCAATTGATAGAAAAGCGAATAATTATGAGATTATCTAGGCATGATCATGTATATAGGCATCACGTCCGTGACAAGTAGACCGACTCCTGCCTGCATCTACTACTATTACTCCACACATCGACCGCTATCCAGCATGCATCTAGAGTATTAAGTTCATAAGAACAGAGTAACACATTAAGAAAGATGACATGATGTAGAGGGATAAACTCAAGCAATATGATATAAACCCCATCTTTTTATCCTCGATGGCAACAATACAATATGTGCCTTGCAACCCTTTCTGTCACTGGGTAAGGACACCGCAAGATTGAACCCAAAGCTAAGCACTTCTCCCATGACAAGAAAGATCAATCTAGTAGGCCAAACCAAACTGATATTTCGAAGAGACTTGTAAAGATAACTCAATCATACATAAAAGAATTCAGAGGAGATTCAAATATTTCTCATAGATAAACTTGATCATAAACCCACAATTCATTGGATCTCAACAAACACACCGCAAAAAGAGTTACATCAAATAGATCTTCATAAGAGAGGGGGAGAACATGGTATTGAGATCCAAAAAGAGAGAAGAATCCATCTAGCTAATAACTATGGACCCGAAGGTCTGCGGTAAACTACTCACAACTCATCGTAGGGGCTATGGTGTTCATGTAGAAGCCCTCCGTGGTCGATTCCCCCTCCGGCAGAGCGCCGACAAAGGCTCCAAGATGGGATCTCGCGGATACAGAAGGTTACGACGGTGGAAATTGTTTTTCGTTGGCTCCCTGGATGTTTTCGGGGTACATGGGCATATATAGGAGGAAGAAGTACGTCAGTGGCCGCCCGAGGGGCCCAGGAGACAGGGGCGCGCCCAAAGGGGGTGGGAGCGCCCTCCTATCTCATGGCCGCCTCGATTGCTTCTTGACTTGCACTCCAAGTCCTCTAGATCACGTTCATTCCAAAAATCACGCTCCCGAAGGTTTCATTCCGTTTGGACTCCGTTTGATATTCCTTTTCTTCGAAATACTGAAATAGGCAAAAAAACAACAATACGGGTTGGGCCTCCGGTTAGTAGGTTAATCCCAAAAATGATATAAATGTGTAAAATAAAGCCCATAAACATCCAAAATGGGTAATATAATAGCATGGAACAATAAAAAATTATAAATACGTTGGGGACGTATCAAGCATCCCCAAGCTTAATTACTGCTCGTCCTCGAGTAGGTAAATGAATAAAAACAGATTTTTTGATGTGGAATGCTACCTAGCATAATTCTCAATGTAATTTTCTTTATTGTGGCATGAATGTTCAGATCCAAATGATTCAAAATAAAATTTCATATTGACAAAAGAAATAGTAATGCTTCAAGCATACTAATCAAATTAATCATGTCTTCTCAAAATAACATGGCTAAAGAAAGTTCATCCCCACAAAATCATATAGTTAGGCTATGCTTCATTTTCGTCACACAAAAATGTTCCCAAATTCTACACCCCAGAAGACAAGCCAAGCAATTGTTTCATACTTAAATAATCTCAAACTTTTTCAACCTTCACGCAATACATGAGCGTGAGCCATGGATATAGCACTATGGGTGGAATAGAATATGATGATTGAGATTGTGTGGAGAAGACAAAAAAGAAGAAAGTCTCACATTGACGAGCATAATCAACGGGCTATGAAGATGCCCATCAATTGATGTCAATATGAGGAGTAGGGATTGCCATGCAACGGATGCACTAGAGCTATAAATGAATGAAAACTCAACAAAAAGAAAACTAGTGGGTGTGCATCCAACTTGCTTGCTCACGAAGACCTAGGGAATTTGAGGAAGCCCATCGTAGGAATATACAAGCCAAGTTCTATAATGAAAAATTCCCACTAGTATATGAAAGTGACAACATATGAGACTCACTATATGAAAAACATGGTGCTATTTTGAAGCCCAATATATGAGACTCGCTATATGAAGAACATGATGCTGCTTTGAAGCACAAGTGTGGAAAAAGAGATAGTAACATTACCCCTTTTTATTTATTTTCTTTATTTTTCTTTTTTATTTTTTTGGGCCTTTTTTTGGCCTTTCTTTTTTCTTCTTTTTTTCTTTTTTGGGGGACAATGCTCTAATAATGATGATCATCACACTTTTATTGATTACAACACGTGAATTACAACTCGAAACTAGAACAAGATATGACTCTATATGAATGCCTCCGGCGGTGTACCGGGATGGTGCAATGAATCAAGAGTGACATGCATGAAAAATTATGCATAGTGGCTTTGGCACAAATACGATGTCAAGTACATGATCATGCAATGGCAATATGACAAAAGTAATGTATGTCATGATGATGAACGGAACGGTGGAAAGTTGTGTGGCAATATATCTCGGAATGGCTATGGAAATGCCATAATAGTAGGTATGGTGGCTGTTTTGAGGAAGATATAAGGAGGTTTATGTGTGATAGAGCATATCGTATCATGGGGTTTGGATGCACCGGTGAAGTTTGCACCAACTCTCAAGGTGAGAAAGGGAATGCACGGTACCGAAGAGGCTAGCAATGGTGGAAAGGTAAAAGTGCGTATAATCCATGGACTCAACATTAGTCAAAAGAACTCATATACTTATTGCAAAAATTTAGAAGTCATCAAAAACCAATCACTATGCGCATGCTCCTAGAGGGATAGATTAGTAGGAAAAGACCATCGCTCGTCCCCGGCCGCCACTCATAAGGATGCACAATCTAGGTACACTTCATGTTTCAAATTTGTTACACAACTTTAACCATACGTGCATGCTACGGGACTTGCTAACTTCAACACAAGCATTCTTTAAATTCATAATGACCCAACTAGCATGAATTTAATATCACTACCTCCATATCTCAAAACAATTATCAAGTATCAAATTGATCATAGCATCCAATTCACTTCCTATGATAGTTTTTATTATACCCAACTTGGATGCCTACCATTCTAGGACCAATTTTATAACCATAGAAAATACCATGCTGTTCTAAAAGACTCTAAAAATGATATAAGTGAAGCATGAGAGACCAGAAATTTCTACAAAATTAAGCCACCGTTGTGCTCTAAAAGATATAAGTGAAGCACTAGAGCAAAAACTATCAAGCTCAAAAGATATAAGTGAAGCACATAGCATATTCTAATAAATTTCAATCAAGTAGGCTTCTCCCAAAAGGTGTATACAGTAAGGATTATTGTGGTAAACTAAAAAGCAAATACTAATATAATACATGACGCTCCAAGCAAAACACATATCATGTGGTGAATAAAAATATAGCTCCAAGTAAAGTTACCAATGAACGAAGACGAAAGAGGGGATGCCTTCCCGGGGCATCACCAAGCTTAGGCTTTTGGCTATTATTGAATATCTTGGGGTTCCATGGGCATCCCCAAGCTTAGGCTTTTGCCACTCCTTATTCCATAGTCCATCAAATCTTTACCCAAAACTTGAAAACTTCACAACACAAAACTCAACAGGAAATCTCATAAGCTCCGTTAGTGAAAGAAAACAAAACCACCACATAAGGCACTGTAATTAACTCATTATTTATTTATTTATTTTGGTGTTAAACCTACTGTATTCCAAGTTCTCTATGGTTCATACCACTTAATATTAGCCATAGATGCACCAAAATAAGCAAACAACACACGAAAAGCAGAATCTGTCAAAAATAGAACAGTCTGTAGCAATCCGTAACTAACGCAAACTTCTGGAACTTTAAAAATCCTACCAAAATAGGAAGTCCTGGACAATTGGTCTATTGATCATCAGCAAAAAGTTTCAACGCAAAATCACGTTTCTGTGATTTAACAAAATTAATTTCGTGCGTGCAAAGTTTCTGTTTTTCAGCAGAATCAAATCAACTATCATCATAGGTTATCCTATAGGTTCTACTTGGCACAAACACTAAATAAAACATAATAACACATATAAACAGAAGGTAGATGCAAAATTTATTACTAAACAGAAACAAAAAAAACACAAATAAAATTGGGTTGCCTCCCAACTAGCGCTATCGTTTAACGCCCCTAGCTAGGCATTGATAATTTTAATGATGCTCACATGAAAGACAAGAATTGAAGCGCAAAGAGAGCATCATGAAATACGTGACAAACACATCTAAGTCTAACATACTTCCTATGCATAGGCATCTTATAGGAAAACAAATTATCATAGCAAGCAAAAACTAGCATATGCAAGGAAGCGGAAAGAAACAATAGCAATCTCAGCATGAAGAGAGGTAATTTAGTAACATGAAAATTTCTACAACCATATTTTCCTCTCTCATAATAATTACATGTAGGATCATAAGCAAATTCAACAAAATAGCTATCACATGAAATATTTTCAACACGATCCACATGCATGCAAAGTTGACACTCTTCCAAAATAGTGGGATTAACATTAACTAAAGTCATGACCTCTCCCAACCCACTTTTATCAAAAACTTCATAAGATTGAACATTCTCCAAATATGTGGGATCTAAAGTGGACACTCTTCCAAACCCGCGTTCCATATTATTTCTAACATTATTATCAATCTCATATTCATGAAGGGGGTCAAATAAATTTTTAAGATCGTAAGAAGAATCATCCCAATCATGATCATTGCAACAAGTAGTAGACATAGCAAAACTAGCATCCCCAAGCTTAGGGTTTTGCATATTATTAGCACAATTGACATCAAGATAATTTATATTAAAATCATTGCAATCATGCTTTTTATTCAAGGAGCTATCATGAATATCTTCATAAATTTCTTCATCACAATTTTCAGATTCATGAAATCTAAGCAAAACCTCATAAAGATAATCTAGTGCACACAACTCACTAGCAATTGGTTCAACATAATTGGATCTCTTAAAAAGATTAGCAAGTGGATGAGGATCCATAAAATTCTAGCAAGCCAAGATGTAAGCAAAAGGAAGGCACATGGAGACACAAGATCGAACGGAAGAAGGGCGAAGAAAAGGCAAAGGTAAAGTGGGGGAGAGGAAAACGAGAGGCAAATGACAAATAATGTAAATGCGAGGGAGATGAGTTTGTGATGGGCACTTGGTATGTCTTGACTTGAGCGAAGACCTCCCCGGCAACGGCGCCAGAAATCCTTCTTGCTACGTCTTGAGCTTGCGTTGGTTTTCCTTGAAGAGAAAAGGGTGATGCAACAATATTAGCGTAAGTATTTCCTCAGTTTTTGAGAACCAAGGTATCAATCCAGTAGGAGGCTCCTCAAAAGTCCCACGCACCTACACAAACAAACAAAAGAACTCGCAACCAACGCAATAAAGGGGTTGTCAATCCCTTCACGGCCACTTGCGAAAGTGAGATCTCATAGAGATAGTATGATAAGATAAATATATTTTTGGTATTTTATAATATAGATTGGAAAAGTAAAGATGCAAATAAAAGTAAATTGAAATCTTATATGATAAAAGATAGACCCGGGGGCCATAGGTTTCACTAGTGGCTTCTCTCAAGATAGAATAAGTATTACGGTGGGTGAACAAATTACTGTCGAGCAATTGATAGAAAAGCAAATAATTATGAGATTATCTAGGCATGATCATGTATATAGGCATCACGTCCGTGACAAGTAGACCGACTCCTGCCTGCATCTACTACTATTACTCCACACATCGACCACTATCCAGCATGCATCTAGAGTATTAAGTTCATAGGAACAGAGTAACGCATTAAGAAAGATGACATGATGTAGAGGGATAAACTCAAGCAATATGATATAAACCCCATCTTTTTATCCTCGATGGCAACAATACAATACGTGCCTTGCAACCCTTTCTGTCACTGGGTAAGGACACCGCAAGATTGAACCCAAAGCTAAGCACTTCTCCCATGGCAAGAAAGATCAATCTAGTAGACCAAACCAAATTGATAATTCGAAGAGACTTGCAAAGATAACTCAATCATACATAAAAGAATTTAGAGGAGATTCAAATATTTCTCATAGATAAACTTGATCATAAACCCACAATTCATCGGATGTCGACAAACACACCGCAAAAAGAGTTACATCAAATAGATCTCCACAAGAGAGGGGGAGAACATGGTATTGAGATCCAAAAAGAGAGAAGAAGCCATATAGCTAATAACTATGGACCCGAAGGTCTATGGTAAACTACTCACAACTCATCGGAGGGGCTATGTTGTTGATGTAGAAGCTCTCCATGGTCGATTTCCCCTCTGGGGGAGCACCGGCGAAGGCTCCAAGATGGGATCTCGCGGATACAGAAGGTTACGGCGGTGGAAATTGTTTTTTGTTGGCTCCCTGGATGTTTTCGCGGTACATGGGTATATATAGGAGGAAGAAGTACGTCGGTGGCCGCCCGAGGGGCCCAGGAGACAGGGGCGCGCCCAGAGGGGGTGGGCGCACCCTCCTATCTCATGGCTGCCTCGATTACTTCTTGACTTGCACTCCAAGTCCTCTGGATCACGTTCGTTCCAAAAATCACGCTCCCGAAGGTTTCATTCCATTTGGACTCCGTTTGATATTCCTTTTCTTCGAAATACTGAAATAGGCAAAAAAACAGCAATACGGGCTGGGCCTCCGGTTAGTAGGTTAGTCCCAAAAATGATATAAAATGTGTAAAATAAAGCCCATAAACATCCAAAAGGGGTAATATAATAGCATGGAACAATAAAAAATTATAAATATGTTGGAGACGTATCAGCCGCCACTTCCCGGCCCGGAGCCGGCGCAGCTTCCCTGGTCGCTCTTCTAGTGGTGGCGAGGTGTGGGGGGAGGGAGGAGAGAGAGCGGTGGTGCTCGATATAGGTCTCCCCCGTGACGCCCAGCGAGGCGACACGGGGGACGTCGATCCCCAATAAATAGAGAAGGATCCGGTGCCCTAAACCCTTAGTGGAGTATATTTACTCCACTAAGTTTTGGTCGGACCTAGCCGATCCCCTATATATAACGAAGTAATCTTTGTTTTTTTCTAAAGTTTGCAATTGTAGTATACACTACAACTACATATTAGCACACATACGGAAACTAAACATAAATTTGAATGTTCAAGCAAATCATCAGTACAGTTTACAAACTGAATCATTCAAATTTAAACACATCGAACGGTCCATATGTAGCAAATAACATGTGATAGAACTACTAGGACTCACTAAGACGTCGCTAGTGATGCTCAATAAGATCTTGTTGGAGTTGAGCATGAACATGTCAGTTCTTGATCTTGCGATGCTCCTCAAGGAATGACAGGATCCTATTCGTACACTAGTGCAGAACCGGGCTTTAGCGCCGGTTCGTAAGGGCCTTTAGTGCCGGTTCTACAACCGGCACTAAAGAGTGGAGACTAAAGCCCCCCCCCCTTTACTACCGGTTCGACACGAACCGGCGCTAAAGTGCCACCACGTGGCACGAGCCAGGCCCGGGTGCTGGTAGACCATTACTACCGGTTGGTAACACCAACCGGAACTAAATGTTTGGGGGCGGGTTTGGTTTTATTTTTTATTTTCCATTAATTTTGTGTTTTTCATTTAATTCTTTTTTGTTTGCTGGTATTTTACGATACTACATATTGTACACGTTATGCATATATATAAATAGATTTTCTCGTACGTAGAACCGCATATATATATATATATATATATATATATATATATATATATATATATATATATATATCATCGAATGTCTCACAACCAACACTAATAATTATTCACACATACACATGTATATATATATATATAGTTTCTCCTACATGTTGCCTTGGTGCCTTCGGAGCACGATGACAAGTGGTTCATGGGGGCGGTAGCGGGTAATAGTATTCTCCATTGGGATCTATGACCTGGTCGAGCAAAAATCCTGCTATTTCCTCTTGAAGTGCTAGTATGCGGTCCGTTGGTAGGAGCTGCTCCCGCACCTCTCTGAACTGTTAAGATGGAGATCAATAGGCATATGTATTAGTTGTGTGACTAGATATCGATAATGGTGTAAATAGTGTTCTGATAAACGTACCCAGTCCTGTCTTTGAGATCTGCTCCTTTTGGACGCCATCGTGCGAATGTTCTCGCAAACATAGTATGCACACAGATCATTCCCCGGCGCCTGCTTCAGGGCCTTTACAAGAATGGAATTGAATCAGATAGTGATTAATCAAGCATGATAATTAATTAATGGTATTGAAACAAGAATTAAAGAGATGGTAGCTAGCTAGCTAGGCAGTACTACTTAATTACTTACCTTTGGTCGATACCAAAATAGCTTTTTTGCCCATTTGCCTGGAGTCACCTTGATGAACTTTGCCCAAGCCCTGCTCGCCGGCAAAGAAAATTAATAAAGGGGTTATTAAATAGTTCATATTAGGAAATGACGAACTAAATAGGCTGAGATATAGTTAATAATGATCAAAATTACCTGTTGACTATCCCCTTCAAGATGGTGTAGTCACTTTGTTCTTTAAGTAGTGAGTCCAGTACTTCAACTTTTCCTTCGTCAACTTTAATGTCTAACAAGGTCCAGTAGAAACTGCATGCGCACACGTTTGCATGTCTTAATTAAGCGGGCATGTGCATAACACTAATCAACTATCGTAAACCCTATACGCTTAATTATTAACATCTAGCTAGCTAGTAAGCAAAAACAGAATTTGTAGTACAAGACAGTGTGACTCACAGGAAGTTGTAAGGAAGTAGTACATCTTCATTGGTATTGAGGCGCTTGAAGAACTCTAGCATGCTTTCCTCTAAACTTACTCAACAAGTTGGCAGATTCCATATGTACTCATTAATGGTATTTGGGTCAATGAACCCAATGCCATAGCGTCCAGATTTTTTCATTTCATACATCTTCATCCTGCATATAATACCACAGAAAAGAATATAGTGAGGGTAATTACATGTAATGATTGATCAAAATGATCACTACAACTAGTTTGAGACTTAAATTACAGAAAGAAATCACTTACAAACAATAGCAACTGATGATAGATTTGTCGAGTGCGTCTTGATTGTATAACTGAAATAGTTCTGAATACTCAACGGACAGAGCTTTCTCATGGAATTAATGCTCCTCCTTGACATTCACCATGAGGGACTCTCAATTGGAAATCTTGGTAATGTTCATGTACCATTGATGCAATTCATACATTCTTGTTGGGAGGTTCTTGACCTTGTCTGGCTCGACCAAAGGTTGGCCCCGGACATATTTCCATTTTATTTCCTCCTCTCTAAGCGGAGACATGGGCTCGATTTCGAGGAGTTGTCCAACAGTGATCTTGAGCATTTCAGCCTGCATTATATGCTCCTCGGTTATTACCACATCGCCTAGCTAGGGAACGTTAACGGTTTTCCCATAATAATATTGGGCGCATGTACTCCTCTCATGTGTTGTTGGCATAACAAGCGGGGGGATCGATTGTGCCGCTTGTTCTCCCAGCTGGGGAATGGTTTTCCCGCATTTTTTGCCAGCTGCTTGTTGGCTCGAGCTCGAGCTCGCTTCCTTCTGTAGTTGTGCTCGATTTGCCTTCTTGATTTGGCGCTCATAGTCTGAGTCAACAGGCTTGGGAGCTGGTGGTCTAGCCATACGAATGAAGTGGTCAATTTTTTCCTCAGGCACTTTCTCCCTTGGCGGCGGTGCCGGTTTCCGTCCAAAATGGGCGTCCACTTGGGCCCGCACTATGTTTGCATTTTGCTCCCCGGTCACGTCGTAAGGCCTCTGAGGAAGAGGAGCGAGGCTTGGACCATATTTATATCGCTTGTCTCCGCCTGTACTTCCTGTACTACCTCGACTCGTACCGGTACGCACCATAGTTGCGGCGTGTCTCTTCTGCGATTGCTGAGACGGCGGAGACGACTGACTCATAACCCACAAGTGTAGGGGATCGCAACAGCTTTCGAGGGTAAAGTATTCAACCCAAATTTATTGATTCGACACAAGGGGAGTCAAAGAATATTCTTGAGTATTAGCAGTTGAGTTGTCAATTCAACCACACCTGGATAACTTAGTATCTGCAGCAAAGTATTTAGTAGCAAAGTAGTATGATAATAAAGGTAACGGTAGCAAAAGTAAAGATAATTGTTTTTGGGTTTTTGTAGTATTTGTAACAGTAGCACCGGAAAAATAAATAAGCGAAGAACAATATATGAAAAGCTCGTAGGCAATGGATCAGTGATGGATAATTATGCCGGATGCGATTCCTCATGTAATAGCTATACCATAGGGTGACACAGAACTAGCTCGAATTCATCAATGCAATGTAGGCATGTATTCCGTAAACAGTCATACGTGCTTATGGAAAAGAACTTGCATGACATCTTTTGTCCTACCCCCCCCCCCCCCGTGGCAGCGGGGTCCTAGCGGAAACTAAGGTATATTAAGGCCTCCTTTTAATAGAGAACCGGAACAAAGCATTAGCACATAGTGAATACATAAACTCCTCAAACTACGGTCATCACCGAGAAGTATCTCGATTATTGTCACTTCGGGGTTGTCGGATCATAACACATAATAGGTGACTATACACTTGCAAGATAGGATCAAGAACACACATATATTCATGTAAACATAATAGGTTCAGATCTGAAATCATGGCACTCGGGCCCTAGTGAGAAGCATTAAGCATAGCAAAGTCATAGCAACATCAATCTCAGAACATAGTGGATACTAGGGATCAAATCCTAACAAAACTAACTTGATTACATGGTAAATCTCATCCAACCCATCACCGTCCAGCAAGCCTATGATGGAATTACTCACGCACATCGGTGAGCATCATGAAATTGGTGATGGAGGATGGTTGATGATGACGACGGCGACGAATCCCCCTCTCCGGAGCCTTGAACGGACTCCAGATCAGCCCTCCCGAGAGAGATTAGGGCTTGGCGGAGGCTCCGTGTCGTAAAATGTGATGAAACTTTCTCTCTGATTTTTTCTCCCCGAACGTGAATATATGGAGTTGGAGTTGAGGTCGGTGGAGGTCCAGGGGGCCCATGAGATAGGGGGGCGCGCCCTACAGGGGGGGGCTGTCTCGTGGACAGGCCCTGGGCCCCCTGGTATATTTCTTTCGCCCAGAAATTCTTATTAATTCCAAAAAGTGCCTCCATGGATTTTCAGGACATTCCGAGAACTTTTCTTTTCTACACATAAAACAACATCATGGCAGTTCTGCTGAAAACAACGTCAGTCCGGGTTAGTTTCATTCAAATCATGCAAGTTAGAGTCCAAAACAAGGGCAAAAGTGTTTGGAAAAGTATATACGTTGGAGACGTATCAACTCCCCCAAGCTTAAACCTTTGCTTGTCCTCAAGCAATTCAGTTGATAAACTAAAAGTGATAAAGAAAAACTTTTACAAACTCTATTTGCTCTTGTTGTTGTAAACATGAAAAGCCAGCATTCTTGTTTCAGCAAATATTATGAACTAACCATACTCACAATAACACTTAGGTCTCACAATTACTCATCTCAATAGCATAATCAGCTAGCGAGCCATAATAATAAAACTCGGATGACAACGCTTTCTCAAAATAATTATAACATGATATAACAAAATGGTATCTCGCTAGCCCTTTCTGAGACCGCAAAACATAAATGCAGAGCACCTTTAAAGATCAAGGACTGACTAAACATTGTAATTCATGGTAAAAGAGATCCAGTCAAGTCATACCCAATATAAACCAATAGTAATGAATGCAAATGACAGTGTGCTCTCTAGCGGGTGCTTTTAATAAGGAGGGTGATGACTCAACATAAAAGTAAATAGATAGGCCCTTTGCAGAGGGAAGCAGGGATTTGTAGAGGTGCCAGAGCTCGATTTTAAAATAGAGATTGAATAACATTTGAGCGGCATACTTTCACTGTCAACGCAACAACTATGAGATGGCTGTATCTTCCATACTACATGCATTATAGGAAGTTCCCAAACAGAATGATAAAGGTTTATACTCCCGCAACCACCAACAAGCATCAATCCATGGCTTGCTCGAAACAACGAGTGCCTCCAACTAACAACAACCCTGGGGGAGTTTTGTTAAATTATTTTGATTTGCTTTGATCCTTTTGGATCATGGGACTGGGCATCCCGGTTACCGGCCCTTTCTCGTGAATGAGGAGCGGAGTCCAGTCCTTATGAGAATAACCCACCTAGCATGGAAGATATAGGCAGCCCTAGTTGAAACATGAGCTGCTCGAGCATACAAAACAAAATTTCATTTGAAGGTTTGGAGTTTAGCACATACAAATTTACTTGGAACGGCAGGTAAATACCGCATATAGGTAGGTAAAGTGGACTCATATGGAACAACTTTGGGGTTTAAGGAGTTTGGATGCACAAGCATTATTCCCGCTTAGTACAGGTGAAGGCTAGCAAAAGACTGGGAAGCGATCAACTGAGAGAGCGACAACAGTCATAAACATGCATTAAAATTAATTCACACTGAATACAAGCATGAGTAGGATATAATCCACCATGAACATAAATATCGTGAAGACTATGTTGATTTGATTCAACTACATGCGTGAACATGTGCCAAGTTGAGTCACTCAATTCATTTAAAGGAGGATACCATCCCATCATACCACATCATAATCATTCTAATAGCATGTTGGCATGCAAGGTAAACCATTATAACTCATAGCTAATCAAGCATGGCACAAGCAACTATAATCTCTAAATGTCATTGCAAATATGTTTACTTCATAATAGCTGACTCAAAAACGATGAACTCATCATATTTACAAAAACAAGAGAGGTCGAGTTCATACCAGCTTTTCTCATCCCAATAAGTCCATCATATATCGTCATTATTGCCTTTCACTTGCACGACCGAACGATGTGTATAATAATAAGAGTGCACATGCATTGGACTAAGCTGGAATCTGCAAGCATTCAACTCAAGAGAGAAGACAAGGTAATATGGGCTCTAAGTTAAATAAACAATCATGCATATAAGAGCCACTAAGCATTTTCAATATGGTCTTCTCGACCCCAAAGGAAAGCAAATAAAATAAAACTATTTACACGGGAAAGCTCCCAACAAGTAAGAAGAAGAAGAACTAGAAATCTTTTTGGATTTTTATTTTAATTCTACTACAAGCATGGAAATTAAACTAACTATTTTTTTTTATTTTTCTTAAGGTTTATCAAACACACAAGAAGAAAACTAGAAAAAGCAATTTAAACTAACATGGATAATACAATGAAAGAGTATGAGCACCGACGACTAGTGTGTGAACATGAATGTAAAGTCGGTGAGAAATACGTACTCCCCCAAGCTTAGGCTTTTGGCCTAAGTTGGTCTAGTACAAAGGATCGCCTGGCTGATATCCATAAGTGAAGCCGGGGTTGTACTGAGATGCAGCGGCAACCGCCTCCTGAGCTGCAGCATGTTGGCGAGCTGCCTCCACTCCCCTCTCGTATTCAGCTGCTTTCTCCCTGGTGACAACATATCTTACTTTTGCCTGATAATCAAAAAGGTAGGGAGCAGGAAGAGTAACAGGGACGACGTTGCGTCTGTCATAGATTAGTCCATAATGAAGGAATTGTTCATTCCTCTCAAGAAAATGATGATTGAACATAGCTTCTTTATCCAAATAAACAGGAGGTAAAATCATATCCCCCTCTCGTGGGGCTATATTAAGATAATTAGCCACACGGGTTGCATAAATTCCTCCAAATTAATATCCCTTTCTACTATTATTTTGCAACCTACGTGCAACTATTGCCCCCAAGTTATAACCTTTATAACCCGAAACAACACTCTTGAGGACACACAGATCAGGGACACACATGTGACAAGCTTCGTCTTTACCGTTAATGCATCTACCAATAAAGAGAGCAAAAATAATGTATAGCAGGAAAATGAATGCTCCCTATGGTAGCTTGTGCTATGTCCCTAGACTCTCCCATAGTAATACTAGCAAGAAAATCTCTAAATTCAGATTTGCGAGGACCATTAATATTACCCCACTGCGGGAGTTTGCAAGCAGTTGTGAAATCCTCTAAATCCATGGTATAAGATGTATCATAAATATCAAACATAACACTAGGAGAATTACGCGTACAATTATATTGGAACCTCCGCACAAAGGAATCAGTCAATTGATAGTACTGAGGACACTTATCTTGTAAGAAGTCCTCCAGCTCGGCATTACGCACATATGCGTCAAATTCCTCCTTGAAGCCTGCTTTGACCATAAAATCATTGGATGGCCACTAACAAGCCCGTACATTTGCGTCCCTCGGCAATTCAAAGTCTTGCTCACGTATAGCAATCCTTGGCCCCTTCTTTGCCGAGGAACCACCTTGGTACATTCTTCTAAGCATAATTCTTTTTCTGAAAATTTCTGAAATTTTAGTAACTTCAAAATAAAAGTGAATAAAACTAAACAAGATTGATAGCAACTACTCCTACAAGTGCCTAGAGCCTATATCATGCATTGGAATTGCTTGGAACCTCAATAATTTAACATGCAAGCTCAAGAACATGGTCACCTATGCAGCAAAAATTTGCAATGAATAAAGCACTAGAACAAAAACTAATTGGACCAATGGAGGAGTCACATACCAAGCAACAATCTCCCAAAGCAGTTTTGTGAATGGAGCTTTGAGCTAAGAGATTGAAAATCGCAGCAAAACGAGCTAGAACTCGTGCTTGAGCTGGATGGGGATTTTTTGGGTAGAATATGAAGTGTGCGGGTGCTGGCATAAGTGGAGGGGGCCACCAGGGGCCCATGAGACAGGGGGGTGCACCCTATAGGGGGGGGGCGCCCTCCACTCTCGTGGCCTGGTGCTTGCCCCTCCTGCACTGTTTTTAGTGCCTAAAATCCTCAAATATTCCAGAAAAAATCATACTAAATTTGCAGGGCATTTGGAGCACTTTTATTTTTGGACTATTTTTTAATGCACAGATAATTCAGAAAACAGATGGATAATACTATTTTTGCTTTATTTAAACTAAAAAACAAAAAGTAAAAAGAGGGTACAGAAGGTTGTGCCTTCTAGTTTCATCCATCTCGTGATCATCAAAATGAATCCACTAACAAGGTTGATCAAGTCTTGTTAATAAACTCATTCCGAATAACACGGAACCGGAGAAATTTCGAATAACACTAAGTTACCTCAACGGGGATATGGAAATCCCCAACAATAAGAATATCATACTTTTTCTTGAAAGTAGGGAGAGGAAATTCAAAACCTCCAATAATAATAGTTGGAACTTGTCCAATAGAATTGATGCTATGAACTTGAGATTATTTCCTCGGAAAGTGTACCGTATGCTCATTACCATTAACATGTAAAGTGACATTGCCTTTGTTGCAATCAATAACAGCCCCTGTAGTGTTAAGGAAAGGTCTACCAAGGATAATAGACATACTATCGTCCTCGGGAATATCAAGAATAACAAAGTCCGTTAAGATAGTGACATTTGCAACCACAACAGGCACATCCTCACAAATACCGACAGGTATAGCAGTTGATTTATCAGCCATTTGCAAAGATATTTCAGTAGGTGTCAACTTATTCAATTCAAGTCTATGATATAAAGAGAGAGGCATAACACCACCACCGGCTCCAAGATCACATAAAGCAGTTCTAACGTAATTTCTTTTAATGGAGCACGATATAGTTGCTACCCCCGGATCTTCAAGTTTCTTTGGTATTCCACCCTTAAAAGTGTAATAGCAAGCATGGTGGAAATTTCAGCTTCCGGTATCTTTCTTTTGTTTGTAATGATATCCTTCATATACTTAGCATAAGGATTTACTTTCAGCATATCAGTTAAGCGCATACATAAGAAAATAGGTCTAATCATTTCAACAAAGCGCTCAAAATCTTCATCATCCTTCGACTTGGATGGTTTAGGAGGAAAGGGCATGGGTTTCTGAACCCATGGTTCTCTTTCTTTACCGTGCTTGCTAGCAACAAAATCTCTCTTACCATAACGTTGATTCTTTGATTGTGGGTTATCAAGATCAACAGCAGGTTCAATCTTTATATGATTGTTTTTGCTAGGTTGAGCATCAACATGAACATTATCATTAATATTATCACTAGGTTCATGTTCATCACCTGATTGATTTTTAGCATCAGAAATAGAAATATCATTGGGATTCTCAGGTGTGTCTACAGTAGGTTTACTAGAAGCATGCAAAGTCCTATCATTTTTCTTTTTCTTCTTTTTAGAAGAACTAGGTGCCTCTAAATTATTTCTCTGAGAATCTTGCTCGATTCTGATAGAGGCGGGGGTGTCCCGATTTTTCAATGAGATGATAACTATCGATTTGGTGGAGATGACTTTGACGATCCGACTACAAACGTGCATGACGTTGCGCCTTAGCAATCGCTAAACCAACTCCGAGAGGTTATTGACCACGCCGGAGCATGATCAACCTGACCACGAAGGTCTATTCCTGCAAGCAATCGAAGAACAAGCAAGAATATCATAAATCAATCTGAATATTATGAATATGGATGAAGTATTGATAATGGTGGGGATCCGAAAGTGGTCTTGGTCTGGTCGTTGGACACAAACGAAGCACACGAAGTTGCGTTGGCTAACTTTTAACTAAACAAATCCCAAAGAAAAAGCTACTAGATGGATCTACTGTTGGAAATATGCCCTAGAGGCAATAATAAAAGTATTATTATATTTCATTGTTCATGATAATTGTCTTTTATTCATGCTATAACTGTATTATCCGGAAATCGTAATACACGTGTGAATACTTAGACCACACAATGTCCCTGGTAAGCCTCTAGTTGACCAGCTCGTTGTGATCAACAGATAGTCATGGTTTCCTGACTATGGACATTGGATGTCGTTGATAACGGGATCACATCATTAGGAGAATGATGTGATGGACAAGACCCAATCCTAAGCATAGCATAAAAGATCGTGTAGTTCGTTTTGCTAGAGCTTTGCAAGTGTCAAGTATCTCTTCCTTCGACCATGAGATCGTGTAACTCCCGGATACCGTAAGAGTGCCTTGGGTGTACCAAACGTCACAACGTAACTGGGTGACTATAAAGGTGCATTACATGTATCTCCGAAAGTAGCTGTTGGGTTGACACGGATCGAGACTGGGATTTGTCACTCCGTATGACGGAGAGGTATCTCTGGGCCCACTCGGTAATGCATCATCATAATGAGCTCAATGTGACCAAGGTGTTGGACACGGGATCATGCATTGCGGTACGAGTAAAGTGACTTGCCGGTAACGAGACTGAACAAGGTATTGGGATACCGACGATCGAGTCTCGGGCAAGTAACGTACCGATTGACAAAGGGAATTGCATACATGGTTTGATCAAATCCTCGACATAGTGGTTCATCCGATGACAACATCGAGGAGCATGTGGGAGCCATCATGGGTATCCAGATCCCGCTGATGGTTATTGACTGAGAGAGTCTCGGTCATGTCTGCATGTCTCCCGAACCCGTAGGGTCTACACACTTAAGGTTCAGTTACGCTAGGGTTATAGGGATATGTATATGCAGTAACCCGAATGTTGTTTGGAGTCCCGGATGAGATCCCGGACGTCACGAGGAGTTCCGGAATGGTCCGGAGGTAAAGATTTATATATGGGAAGTCCTGTTTCGGGCATCGGGACAAGTTTCGGGGTTATCGGTATTGTACCGGGACCACCGGAAGGGTCCCGGGGGTCCACCGGGTGGGTCCACCTGTCCCGGGGGGCCACATGGGCTGTAGGGGGGTGCGCCTTGGCCTAATGGGCCAAGGGCACCAGCCCCACATAGGCCCATGCGCCTAGGGTTCAAGGGGGGCAAGAGTCCTAGGAGGGTAAGGCACCTCCTAGGTGCCTTGGGGGGAGGGAAAACCCCCCTTGGCCGCCGCACCCCCTAGGAGATTTGATCTCCTAGGGCCGGCCACCCCCCTTGGCACCCCTATATATAGTGGGGGAGAGGAGGGACTTCATACCTGAACGCCCTGGCCTTTGGTTGCCTCCTTCTCCCTCCCCAACACCTCCTCCACCTCCATAGTGCTTAGCGAAGCTCTGCCGGAGTACTGCAGCTCCATCAACACCACGCCGTCGTGCTGCTGCTGGTGCCATCTCCCTCAACCTCTCCTCCCTTCCTTGCTGGATCAAGAAGGAGGAGACGTGGCTGTTCCGTACGTGTGTTGAACGCGGAGGTGCCGTCCGTTCGGCGCAGGTCATCGGTGATTTGGATCACGTCGAGTACGACTACATCATCACCTTGCAAGCTTCCGCACGCGATCTACAAGTGGTATGTAGATGCAAACTCTCTCCCTAGACTCATTGCTTAGATGAACTCATAGATGGATCTTGGTGAAACCGTAGGAAAAATTTTAATTTTCTGCAACGTTCCCCAACAGTGGCATCATGAGCTA
Source organism: Triticum dicoccoides (assembly GCF_002162155.2). NCBI lineage: Eukaryota > Viridiplantae > Streptophyta > Magnoliopsida > Poales > Poaceae > Triticum > Triticum dicoccoides. The sequence continues at coordinate 138,214,019 of NC_041387.1, read as the reverse complement.
GGTCTATGCGTAGTTCTCTTTGCACGAGTAGAACACAACTTTGTTGTGGGCGTGGATTTTGTCATCTTACTTGCCTCTACTAGTCTTTTCTTGCTCAACGGTATTGTGGGATGAAGCGGCCCGGACCAACCTTACACGTACTCTTACGTGAGACCGGTTCCACCGACTGACATGCACAAGTTGCATAAGGTGGCTGGCGGGTGTCTGTCTCTCCCACCTTAGTTGGAGCGGAATCGATGAACAGGGCCCTTATGAAGGGTAAATAGAAGTTGACAAAATCATGTTGTGGTGATTCGTAGGTAAGAAAACGTTCTTGCTAGAACCCAATTGCAGCCACGTAAAAGATGCAACAACAATTAGAGGACGTCTAACTTGTTTTTGCAGCGATTGATCATGTGATGTGATATGGCCAGAAGTTGTGATGAATGATGAATTGTGATGTATGAGATCATGTTCTTTGTAATAGGATTCACGACTTGCATGTCGATGAGTATGACAACCGGCAGGAGCCATAGGAGTTGTCATTATTTTTTGTATGACCTGCGTGTCATTGAATAACGCCATGTAAACTACTTTACTTTATTGCTAAACGTTAGTCATAGAAGTAGAAGTAGTCGTTGGCGTGACAACTTCATGAAGACACGATGATGGAGATCATGATGATGGAGATCATGGTGTCAAGCCGGTGACAAGATGATCGTGGAGCCCCGAAGATGAAGATCAATGGAGCTATATGATATTGGCCATATCATGTCACAACTATATAATTGCATGTGATGTTTATTATGTATTATGCATCTTGTTTACTTAGGACGACGGTAGTAAATAAGATGATCCCTTATAAAATTTCAAGAAGTGTTCTCCCCTAACTGTGCACCGTTGCTACAGTTCGTCGTTTCTAAGCACCACGTGATGATCGGGTGTGATGGATTCTTACGTTCACATACAACGGGTGTAAGACAGTTTTACACAGCGAAAACACTTAGGGTTAACTTGACGAGCCTAGCATGTGCAGACATGGCCTCGGAACACGGAGACCGAAAGGTCGAACACGAGTCGTATGGAAGATACAATCAACATGAAAATGTTCACCGACGATGACTAGTCCGTCTCACGTGATGATCGGACACGGACTAGTCGACTCGGATCGTGTAAACACTTAGATGACTAAAGGGATGTCTAATCTAAGTGGGAGTTCATAATTTGATTAGAACTTTATTATCATGAACTTAGTCTAAAACCTTTGCAAATATGTCTTGTAGATCAATGGCCAACGCTAATGTCAACATGAACTTCAACGCGTTCCTAGAGAAAACCAAGCTGAAAGATGATGGCAGCAACTATACGGACTGGGTCCGGAACCTGAGGATTATCCTCATAGCTGCCAGGAAACAATATGTCCTAGAAGGACCGCTAGGTGACGCTCCCGTCCCAGAGAACCAAGACATTATGAATGCTTGGCAGTCTCGCGCTGATGATTACTCCCTCGTTCAGTGCGGCATGCTTTACAGCTTAGAACCGGGGCTCCAAAAGCGTTTTGAGCATCACGGAGCATATGAGATGTTCGAAGAGCTGAAACTAGTTTTTTAAGCTCATGCCCGGGTCGAGAGATATGATGTCTCCGACAAGTTCTACAGTTGTAAGATGGAGGAGAACAGTTCTGTCAGTGAGCACATCCTGAAGATGTCTGGGTTGCACAACCGTATGACCCAGCTGAACATTAACCTCCTAGATGAGGCGGTCATTGATAGAATCCTCCAGTCGCTCCCACCAAGCTACAAGAGCTTGGTGATAAACTACAACATGCAGGGAATGGAAAAGACCATTCCTGAAGTGTTCTCGATGCTGAAGTCAGCAGAGGCTGAAATCAAGAAAGAACATCAAGTGTTGATGGTCAATAAGACCACTAAGTTCAAGAAGGGCAAGGGTAAGAAGAACTTCAAGAAGGACGGCAAGGATGTTGCCGCGCCTGGTAAGCCAGTTACCGGGAAGAAGTCAAAGAATGGACCCAAGCCTGAGACTGAGTGCTTTTATTGCAAGGGGAAGGGTCACTGGAAGCGGAAATGCCCCAAATACTTAGCGGATAAGAAGGCCGGCAACACCAAAGGTATATTTGATATACATGTGATTGATGTGTACCTTACCAGTACTCGTAGTAACTCCTGGGTATTTGATACCGGTGCCGTTGCTCATATTTGTAACTCACAGCAGGAGCTGCGGAATAAACGGAGACTGGCGAAGGACGAGGTGACGATGCGCGTCGGGAATGGTTCCAGAGTCGATGTGATCGCCGTCGGCACGCTGCCTCTACATTTACCTACGGGATTAGTTTTGAACCTTAATAATTGTTATTTAGTGCCAAGTTTGAGCATGAACATTGTATCTGGATCTCATTTAATACGAGATGGCTACTCATTTAAGTCTGAGAATAATGGTTGTTCGATTTATATGAGAGATATGTTTTATGGTCATGCTCCGATGGTCAATGGTTTATTCTTAATGAATCTCGAGCGTAATATTACACATGTTCATAGTGTAGATGCCAAAAGATTTAAAATTGATAACGATAGTCCCACATACTTGTGGCACTGCCGCCTTGGTCACATTGGTGTCAAGCGCATGAAGAAGCTCCATGCCGATGGACTTTTAGAGTCTCTTGATTATGAATCGTTTGACACGTGCGAACCATGCCTCTTGGGCAAAATGACCAAGACTCCGTTCTCCGGAACAATGGAGCGAGCAACCAACTTGTTGGAAATCATACATACCGATGTGTGCGGTCCAATGAGCATTGAGGCTCGCGGAGGATATCGTTATGTTCTCACTCTCACAGATGACTTGAGTAGATATGGGTATGTCTACTTAATGAAACACAAGTCTGAGACCTTTGAAAAGTTCAAGGAATTTCAGAATGAGGTGGAGAATCAACGTGACCGAAAGATAAAATTCTTACGATCAGATCGTGGAGGAGAATACTTAAGTCACAAATTTGGTACACACTTAAAGAAATGTGGAATCGTTTCACAGCTCACGCCGCCTGGAACACCTCAGCGAAACGGTGTGTCCGAACGTCGTAATCGCACTCTATTGGATATGGTGCGGTCTATGATGTCTCTTACCGATTTACCGCTATCATTTTGGGGATACGCTCTAGAGACAGCTACATTCACTTTAAATAGGGCACCATCTAAATCCGTTGAGACGACACCGTATGAATTATGGTTTGGAAAGAAACCTAAGCTGTCGTTTCTAAAAGTTTGGGGATGCGAAGCTTATGTCAAGAAACTTCAACCTGAAAAGCTCGAACCCAAGTCGGAAAAATGCGTATTCATAGGATACCCTAAGGAAACTATAGGGTATACCTTCTACTTAAGATCCGAAGGCAAGATCTTTGTTGCCAAGAACGGATGCTTTCTGGAAAAAGAGTTTCTCTCGAAAGAAGTAAGTGGGAGGAAAGTAGAACTCGATGAAGTACTACCTCTTGAGCGGGATAGTGACGCAGCACAGGAAACCGTTCCTATGATGCCCACACCAACTGAAGAGGAAAACCATGATAATGAAAAAAGTACTTCGGATCAAGTTACTGCTGAACTTCGTAGGTCCACAAGGACACGTTCCGCACCAGAGTGGTACGGCAACCCTGTCCTGGAAATCATGTTGTTAGACAACAATGAACCTTCGAACTATGAAGAAGCAATGGCGGGCCCGGATTCCAACAAATGGCTTGAAGCCGTGAAATCCGAGATAGAATCCATGTATGAAAACAAAGTATGGACTTTGACAGACTTGCCCGATGATCGGCGAGCGATAGAAAACAAATGGATCTTTAAGAAGAAGACGGACGCGGATGGTAATGTTACCATCTATAAAGCTCGACTTGTCGCTAAGGGTTATCGACAGGTTCAAGGGATTGACTACGACGAGACATTCTCTCCCGTAGCGAAGCTAAAGTCCGTCCGAACCATGTTAGCAATTGCCGCATACTATGATTATGAGATATGGCAGATAGACGTCAAAACAACATTCCTTAACGGGCATCTTAAGGAAGAACTGTATATGATGCAGCCGGAAGGTTTTGTCGATCCTCGGAACGCTAACAAAGTATGCAAGCTCCAGCGATCCATTTATGGACTGGTGCAAGCATCTCGGAGTTGGAACATTCGCTTTGATGAGATGATCAAAGCGTTTGGGTTTATGCAGACTTATGGAGAAGCCTGCGTTTACAAGAAAGTGAGTGGGAGCTCTGTAGCATTTCTCATATTATATGTAGATGACATACTCCTGATGGGAAATAATATAGAATTTCTGGACAGCATTAAGGCCTACTTGAATAAGTGTTTTTCAATGAAGGACCTTGGAGAAGCTGCTTATATATTAGGCATCAAGATCTATAGAGATAGATCGAGACGCCTCATAGGTCTTTCACAAAGCACATACCTTGATAAGATTTTGAAGAGATTCAGAATGGATCAGTCCAAGAAGGGGTTCTTGCCTATGTTACAAGGTATGAGACTGAGCTCAGCTCAGTCACCGACCACGGCAAAAGATAAAGAAGAGATGAGTGTCATCCCCTATGCTTCAGCCATAGGATCTATTATGTATGCCATGATGTGTACCAGACCCGATGTAAACCTTGTCGTAAGTTTGGTAGCAATATACCAAAGTAATCCCGGCAAGGAACACTGGACAGCGGTCAAGAATATCCTGAAGTACCTGAAAAGGACAAAGGACATGTTTCTTGTTTATGGAGGAGAAGAAGAGCTCGTCGTAAAGGGTTACGTCGACGCTAGCTTCGACTCAGATCTGGATGACTCTAAGTCACAAACCGGATACGTGTATATGTTGAATGGTGGAGCAGTAAGCTGGTGCAGCTGCAAGCAGAGCGTCGTGGCGGGATCTACGTGTGAAGCGGAGTACATGGCAGCCTCGGAGGCAGCACATGAAGCGATTTGGGTGAAGGAGTTCATCACCGACCTAGGAGTCATACCCAATGCGTCGGGGCCGATCAAACTCTTCTGTGACAACACTGGAGCTATTGCCCTCGCAAAGGAGCCCAGGTTTCACAAGAAGACCAGGCACATCAAGCGTCGTTTCAACTCCATCCGTGAAAATGTTCAAGATGGAGACATAGAGATTTGCAAAGTGCACACGGATCTGAATGTCGGAGATCCGCTGACTAAACCTCTCTCGCGTGCAAAACATGATCAACACCAGAACTCTATGGGTGTTCGATTCATCACAATGTAACTAGATTAATGACTCTAGTGCAAGTGGGAGACTGTTGGAAATATGCCCTAGAGGCAATAATAAAAGTATTATTATATTTCATTGTTCATGATAATTGTCTTTTATTCATGCTATAACTGTATTATCCGGAAATCGTAATACACGTGTGAATACTTAGACCACACAATGTCCCTGGTAAGCCTCTAGTTGACCAGCTCGTTGTGATCAACAGATAGTCATGGTTTCCTGACTATGGACATTGGATGTCGTTGATAACGGGATCACATCATTAGGAGAATGATGTGATGGACAAGACCCAATCCTAAGCATAGCATAAAAGATCGTGTAGTTCGTTTTGCTAGAGCTTTGCAAGTGTCAAGTATCTCTTCCTTCGACCATGAGATCGTGTAACTCCCGGATACCGTAAGAGTGCCTTGGGTATACCAAACGTCACAACGTAACTGGGTGACTATAAAGGTGCATTACAGGTATCTCCGAAAGTAGCTGTTGGGTTGACACGGATCGAGACTGGGATTTGTCACTCCGTATGACGGAGAGGTATCTCTGGGCCCACTCGGTAATGCATCATCATATTGAGCTCTGTGACCAAGGTGTTGGACACGGGATCATGCATTACGGTACGAGTAAAGTGACTTGCCGGTAACGAGACTGAACAAGGTATTGGGATACCGACGATCGAGTCTCGGGCAAGTAACGTACCGATTGACAAAGGGAATTGCATACAGGGTTTGATCGAATCCTCGACATAGTGGTTCATCCAATGACAACATCGAGGAGCATGTGGGAGCCATCATGGGTATCCAGATCCCGCTGATGGTTATTGACTGAGAGAGTCTCGGTCATGTCTGCATGTCTCCCGAACCCGTAGGGTCTACACACTTAAGGTTCAGTTACGCTAGGGTTATAGGGATATGTATATGCAGTAACCCGAATGTTGTTCGGAGTCCCGGATGAGATCCCGGACGTCACGAGGAGTTCCGGAATGGTCCGGAGGTAAAGATTTATATATGGGAAGTCCTGTTTCGGGCATCGGGACAAGTTTCGGGGTTATCGGTATTGTACCGGGACCACCGGAAGGGTCCCGGGGGTCCACCGGGTGGGTCCACCTGTCCCGGGGGGGCACATGGGCTGTAGGGGGGTGCGCCTTGGCCTAATGGGCCAAGGGCACCAGCCCCACATAGGCCCATGCGCCTAGGGTTTAAGGGGGCAAGAGTCCTAGGAGGGTAAGGCACCTCCTAGGTGCCTTGGGGGGAGGGAAAACCCCCCTTGGCCGCCGCACCCCCTAGGAGATTGGATCTCCTAGGGCCGGCCACCCCCCCTTGGCACCCCTATATATAGTGGGGGAGAGGAGGGACTTCATACCTGAACGCCCTGGCCTTTGGTTGCCTCCTTCTCCCTCCCCAACACCTCCTCCACCTCCATAGTGCTTAGCGAAGCTCTGCCGGAGTACTGCAGCTCCATCAACACCACGCCGTCGTGCTGCTGCTGGTTCCATCTCCCTCAACCTCTCCTCCCTTCCTTGCTGGATCAAGAAGGAGGAGACGTGGCTGTTCCGTACGTGTGTTGAACGCGGAGGTGCCGTCCGTTTGGCGCTGGTCATCGGTGATTTGGATCACGTCGAGTACGACTACATCATCACCTTGCAAGCTTCCGCACGCGATCTACAAGTGGTATGTAGATGCAAACTCTCTCCCTAGACTCGTTGCTTAGATGAACTCATAGATGGATCTTGGTGAAACCGTAGGAAAAATTTTAATTTTCTGCAACGTTCCCCAACATCTACTTATATAGGAGCAAGGGGTGGCGGCCAAGGAGGTGGGAGGACGACCCAAGGCAGCCTAAAACTAACCCTAGGTCGTACAAGGCCAATGGGCCCAAGTGGAGGTGACGTAACACCTTTGGACTTGTAGTTTGACTCGTATTCTGCTGCAGCATCATATTGGTTCGTCCATAACTCAACGCTCCGGACGGATTTTAAGGTGATTCGAATTGGGTTGGAAAGAGCATGAAATCTACTTTCCAACAAAAAAAGGATCACCCAATTCGGAGTTCGGATGAAAGAGTTCTTAGCATTCTGAATTAGGTGTGTCTGTGAAGTCCGAATCTGAGTCCATAACGTGAGAGACTTGGACTCTATCTTCTCTCGGGCCAAAAATGACGTGAGAGAACTTTTTGAACAGCAAGTAAACATCTTTTCACCCTTATCTTCAGATGTGGATTGTACAAATGCCCCATACACCTGCAATTAGACATGGCACAAAAGTTTGTGAAGTATTTTTGTCCTGAATGACATAAATAAATTATTGCATAGTTTGCATTAGAAATCACCTCACAAATATACATGTATGCAATATATTTGGTCATATTCAAGGTAGTCATTTCCTCATCATCCTCCCCTTCTTGAAAACAAAGCCATCCTCGGCGTTGCTTAATCTGAAATGTGGCTAACAAAAGAGACAAGGTGTACATGTTGTATATGTATATGTCATCCATTTTTACTTCCCTTGATTTTTGCACATATGACACATGTATACATGAGTAACTTTCATAGATCATAAAATATAAAGCCAAAATATTATCATAAGTAGAAGGCATGAAAATATTGCAACTCAGTTTGCACATATAAGTGAAGCTCATATTCATATCAAAAGATTGACAATATTCATCATTAAACCATCCCAACATTGTTAAATAAACCTTACGTGCATCAAATTTACATGCTACAACATGCTTAAATAAGAAAACATGCAACAAGTCATTTGACACAGAATGATCACCAAGATTAGAGGTCATATCAAAATGATTAAACATTGGCACAATTGTTTTAGAATTTATTTGATCCAAATCGGATTTATTTCCTGATTCACATGGTTCTTTGACATCAATAGTTAATTCAATGGGCGCACTCAAAATTGTTGGTATTTCAGTTGTTTGATCACATGACCCATTCATGATAATAACATGATTCTCTAAAATAGGTGGCATGCTCAAATCAACAGGTAACTCAACACATGATGTATTTAAGTTAATTAGGCATGCATCATTCTCATGTGAAATTATATCATCAATACCTTTACTGTTACCTTGTTGCAAAGATGTAGCTGATGTAGGTATGGACACTGGCAATACACCATACACATGAGATGATGTCGCACTCACAGTCTGAGGTGTGGCTGCTCTTGAAGGTGCAACGACGAAGGAATCAACCGATGGTAGTGAGCATGAATTGGAATAGTAATTGTTGTAGTCACCCAATGCATCCTCCTGTAACTGTCTCTCAAAGGTACAAGCACGAACATACATACCAGTAATGCAACGAGGAATATACTGAAATCTTGCCTGAATATCATGGTTCAAACCACCAAAAAATCTATTCATTGTATCATCCTCAGATTCTTCTATGTCACAATGATGCATATAAGATTTGAACTCTTGGTAGTAAGCATGAACTGTGTTGTTGCGTTGTTTAAATTGTTCAAATTTGCGAAGCAATTCACGATGATAGTAAGGAGGGAAAAATTGTTGTCTCATTACATCTTTCAAATCTTTCCAAGTTGTGGGTTGGTTATCAATGTTTTTCTTACAATGCACACTCCACCAAACAGAAGCAAAACCAGTAAATGCTCTAGTGGTCGTTCGTACTCGCTCAAGTTCAGAAAAGTCATGGTGACTAAAAACTTGTTCTACTTCAAGCACCCAAGCGAGATAAATAGCAGGATTAAATCTACCCTCAAATGATGGTAAAGAGATAGCCTAACCATGTGCTTGTGTGTGTTGTCCCAACTCTCATGATGGTGAAGATGTGTCCATCGTCCAAGAACATCTATCTCCGGAACCTGTCATGATTAGTAGAAACAAGAAACAAAATTCGAGAATAATGTTCCTGTGAACTACTAGGATGTGGTTGTGAAGTGCTCACAGTAAAGCAAATATCAATATCTTACAAGTTCTTACCATGCGGCAGGTGGTGACAGGCAACCAACAGTGTCAAGTAACTTTGAAGATTGTGTAAAGCAATTGCCAGGGAAACGTACGCATACACAGTGTAGAAATATGTGGAGCTGGGTTGGCTATATATGGTAGCAATTTTTTTAGCAATAATCAATTCAAAGATGCAATGTTGAATAAACGCTCAACAACGGTACTGTGCTGGTCCTAGGCTAGACCAGACTAGAGACGCGAGCCTAGAACACTAATGAGGTCACGGCGTAGCACAACTAGCATCAATGAAGGATACTAAGTAGCTCTGGACAGCAAGATATAAGTGAAGATCACAACGGCAGTGAAGATAATGATGAAAAACAACTGCCAAGTAGGATATACAACAACTCTCTCCAACTTTCCTCTTGAAAAGTTTGAGCCAATTTTCTGATAAATTTTCAAAGAATGCTACTAACTCAAGCTTTCCAATGCAAAAAGAATCACTCAATTCCGAATTGATATGAGGAGTCAAAGAATTCTAAAACTGGCCTGAAAAATTGGAACAAGCTGCGTTCACGAACTTCGAGGGCAAAAAGACCTATTTAGAAGCCGATTTTGAGGTGTCAAATATTGAACATGCTTCTACAACTATTTAGATGCGGCTTGTCGCTAGCTTTAATTTGAATACTCACGGAGCCAAAACGGACTTCGTATGAGGAAGATACACCTGTTTTACTGAACAGTGTGTAAAATAGATTCCAATCCGAATTCAGGTACGAGATTGATTCTAGATAGATCTGAACTTTTTTTCTTCTTTTTTTTTCTCACACTTTTTCTTCTTTTTCTTCTCTCCTTTTCTTTTTCTTCTTTCCTTTTTTTCTCCTTTTTGCTCTATCTTTTTTTTTCTCCCTCTTTCCAAGACAAACTAGATAAGATGCAGATTGGATCAGGCGAAGATGTGAATGACCTCAACTATGATTATGACAATGAACAATGCGTAGAACATGGTGGAAATTGATGTATGGGATGGTGGACAGCGGAAGGGATAATGATGCAGCGGCGGCGTGATTAATGTGAACAGAACTCGAAACTCTAAAGGAACTAGACACTAAGACCAGCAACTCGACACGATGATGCAACCGATAATTCAATAATGCAAACAATGAAAATAAAATTGCAAAGGCTTGGACTGGCTAGGACAAAGGATGAATAGATCTAACTGTTTTTGTGGCTTTTTCTTGGACAATAGGTAAGAAAATAAATCGAATCTAGGGATAACTGAAAAATCTCACCGAGCAATCTGAAAACTGATACCACTTGATAGAGGCGGGGGTTTCCCGATCTTTTTATGAGATGACAACTATCGATTTGGTGGAGATGACTTTGACGATCCGACTACAAACATGCACAACGTTGCGCCTTAGCAATTGCTAATCCAACTCCGGGAGGTTATTGACCAGGCCGGAGCACGATCAACCTGACCATGAAGATCTATTCCTGCAAGCAATCGAAGAACAAGCAAGAATATGATAAAGCAATCTGAATATTGCGAATATGGATGAAGTATTGATAATGGCGGGGATCCGAAAGTGGTCTTGGTCTGGTCGTTGGACACAAACGAAGCACACGAAGTTGCGTTGGCTAACTTTTAACTAAACAAATCCCAAAGAAAAAGCTACTAGATGGATCTACTTATATAGGAGCAAGGGGTGGTAGCCAAGGAGGTGGGAGGACGACCCAAGGCAGCCTAAAACTAACCCTAGGTCATACAAGGCCAATGGGCCCAAGTGGAGGTGACGTAACACCTTTGGACTTGTAGTTTGACTCGGATTCTGCTGCAGCGTCAGATTGTTTCGTCCATAACTCAACGCTCCGAACGGCTTTTAAGGTGATTCCAATTGGGTTGGAAAGAGCATGAAATCTACTTTCCAACAAAAAAAAATCACCCAATTCGGAGTCCGTATGAAAGAGTTCTTAGCGTTTTGAATCAGGTGTGTCTGTAAAGTCCGAATCTGAGTCCATAACGTGAGAGACTTGGACTCTATCTTCTCTTGGGCAAAAAGTGACATGAGAGAGCTTTTTGAACAGCAAGTAAACATCTCTTTCACCCTTATCTTCGTATGTAGATTGTACAAATGCCCTATACACCTGCAATTAGACATAGCACAAAAGTTTGTGAAGTATTTTTGTCCTGGATGGCATAAATAAATTATTGCATAGTTTGCATTAGAAATCACCTCACAAATATTCATGTATGCAATATATTTGGTCATATCCAAGGTAGTCATGTCCTCATCAGATTCTCTTAGGGTGACCTTCAGGATACAAAGGTTCCTGAGTCATTCTACCAGTTCTAGTAGCCACTCTAACAGCAAAGTCATTTTTATTATTTAATTCATCAAGCAAATCATTTTGAGATTTGAGTACTTGCTCAGATTGAGTAGCAACCATAGAAGCATATTTGCTAACGAGATGAAGTTCATCTTTAACTCTAGCCAGATTATCACTTACACGTCCTATCTCGAAAGCATTATTCTTTAACTCTCTACCAACATAAGCATTAAAACTTTCTTGTCTAGCCATAAAGTCATCAAATTCATCTAAGCATGGGCTATGAAATTTAGTAGAGGGGATTTCAACTTTATCATATCTATAAAGAGAATTTACCTTTACTACCTGTGTCGGGTTATCAAGACAATATGGTTCTTCAACAGGTGGTATATTAAGACCATGTATTTCTTCAATAGGTGGTAAATTCTTGATATCTTCAGCTTTAATACCTTTTTCTTTCATTGATTTCTTTGCCTCTTGCATACATTCAGGACTGAGAAATAAAACACCTCTCTTCTTCAGAATGGGTTTAGGAATAGGCTCAGGAGTTGGCTCAATTGGTTCAGGAATTGCTTCAGGAATTGGCTCAGGAAGAGTCCAATTATTTTCATTAGTCAATATATTATTCAATAATATTTTAGCTTCGTCGACTGTTCTTTCCCTGAAAACACAACCAGCACAACTATCCAAGTAGTCCTTGGAAGCATCGGATAGTCCATTATAAAAGATATCAATTATTTCATTTTTCTTAAGAGGATGATCAGGCAAAGTATTAAGTAACCGGAGAAGCCTCCCCCAAGCTTGTGGGAGACTCTCTTCTTTGATTTGCACAAAATTATATATTTCCCGCAAGGCAGCTTGTTTCTTATGAGCAGGGAAATATTTAGCAGAGAAGTAATAAATCATATCATGGGGACTACGCACACAACCAGGAGCAAGATAATTATACCAACTCTTAGCATCACCCTTTAATAAGAATGGAAATATCTTAGGGATATAAAAATAGCGGGACTTCTCATCATGAGTAAACAGGGTAGCTATATCATTCAACTTGGTAAGATGTGCCACAAAAGTTTCAGATTCAAGGCCATAAAAAGGATCAGATTCAACTAAAGTAATAATTTCAGGATCAACAAAGAATTCATAATCCTTATTAGTAACACAAATAGGTGAAGTAGCAAAAGCAGGGTCGGGTTTCATTCTAGCATTAAGAGACTGCTGCTTCCATTTAGCTAATAATTTCTTAAGATCATATCTATCATTGCAAGCAAAGATTTCCCTAGCAGCTTCTTCATTCATAACATAACCCTTAGGAACAACAGGTAATACATAATCATTAGGAGAACCTTCATCATCACTATCATCAATAATAGGTTCTTCAGTAATTTCATTCCCCCTAACTCTAGCAAGTTGTTCATCAAGAAATTCACCTAATGGCAAAGTAGTATCACGCACAGAAGTAGTTTCATCATGCATAGCAGAAGTGGCATCATCAATAACATGCGACATATCAGAATTCATAGCAGTAGCAGGTTTAGGTGTCGCAAGCCTACTAATAACGGAAGGAGAATCTAGTGCAGAGCTAGATGGCATTTCCTTACCTCCCCTCGTAGTTAAGTGCAAAATCTTGGTTTTAGCGTCTTTCAAGTTCTTCATAGTGATCAACAGATATAAATCCCAAGTGACTCAGAGAATAGAGCTATGCTGCCCGGCAACGGTGCCAGAAATTAGTCTTGATAACCCACAAGTGTAGGGGATCACAACAGCTTTCGAGGGTAAAGTATTCAACCCAAATTTATTGATTCGACACAAGGGGAGCCAAAGAATATTCTTGAGTATTAGCAGTTGAGTTGTCAATTCAACCACACCTGGATAACTTAGTATCTGCAGCAAAGTATTTAGTAGCAAAGTAGTATGATAATAAAGGTAATGGTAGCAAAAGTAAAGATAATTGTTTTTGGGGTTTTGTAGTAGTTGTAACAGTAGCAACGGAAAAATAAATAAGCGAAGAACAATATATGAAAAGCTCATAGGCAATGGATCAGTGATGGATAATTATGCCGGATGAGATTCCTCATGTAATAGCTATAACATAGGGTGACCCAGAACTAGCTCCAATTCATCAATGCAATGTAGGCATGTATTCCGTAAATAGTCATACGTGCTTATGGAAAAGAACTTGCATGACATCTTTTGTCCTACCCCCCCCCCCCGTGGCAGCGGGGTCCTAGCGGAAACTAAGGGATATTAAGGCCTCCTTTTAATAGAGAACCGGAACAAAGAATTAGCACATAGTGAATACATGAACTCCTCATACTACGGTCATCACCGAGAAGTATCCCGATTATTGTCACTTCGGGGTTGTCAGATCATAACACATAATAGGTGACTATAGACTTGCAAGATAGGATCAAGAACACACATATATTCATGTAAACATAATAGGTTCAGATCTGAAATCATGGCACTCGGGCCCTAGTGACAAGCATTAAGCATAGCAAAGTCATAGCAACATCAATCTCAGAACATAGTGGATACTAGGGATCAAACCTAACAAAACTAACTTGATTACATGGTAAATCTCATCCAACCCATCACCGTCCAGCAAGCTTACGATGGAATTACTCACGCACGGCGGTGAGCATCATGAAATTGGTGATGGAGGATGGTTGATGATGACGACGACGATGAATCCCCCTTTCCGGAGCCCCGAACGGACTCCAGATCAGGCCTCCCGAGAGAGATTAGGGCTTGGCGGCGGCTCCGTGTCGTAAAACACGATGAAACTTTCTCTCTGATTTTTTTCTCCCCGAACGTGAATATATGGAGTTGGAGTTGAGGTCGGTAGAGGTCCAGGGGCCCATGAGATAGGGGGCGCGCCCTACAGGGGGTGGCGCGCCCCCTGTCTCGTGGACAGGCCCTGGGCCCCCTAGTATATTTCTTTCTCCCAGAAATTCTTATTATTTCTAAAAAGTGCCTCCGTGGATTTTCAGGACATTCCGAGAACTTTTCTTTTCTACACATAAAACAACATCATGGCTGTTCTACTGAAAACAACGTCAGTCCGGGTTAGTTTCATTCAAATCATGCAAGTTAGAGTCCAAAACAAGGGCAAAAGTGTTTAGAAAAGTAGATACGTTGGAGACGTATCACTGATGTGGCTGAGTTGGAGCAGGAGGAGTGGCCTGACGCTGTGCGGGACTTGAAGCAGGAGGTGTGGCTTGACACGGTGTCGGACTTGAAACAGGAGGAGTGGCCTGACGCTGTGCCGGACTTGAAGCAGGAGTCTGCTCACGCGTTCGTGGACTTGGAGGAGGTGGCGGACTTCAAGGAGGAGTCGGCTCACACGTTCGTGGACTTGGAGGAGCGGGAGTCTGCTGACTCGATGGCGGACTTTGAGGAGGATTCGGCAGACCCGGTGTCGGTGGACTTCGAAAGATGATGCAATCCTTTCTCCATATGACGATACAATGTATGGCCTCTCCCAGTGTGCGCTCGTTGTCACCTCCAGAAATGTCAAGCTGTAGCCCCGAATATGGGTCCACCACTTCATCAACCAAGACACGAGCATAGCCCACTGGAATTGGGGTGCAATGGAAGGTTGCTTCGGGGGTAATTGTAAAAGCAACAGCGCCCGCCACCTTCATGGATATGTTCTTCATTTTGGAGTGTAGCTCATAGTTAGTGTTCTATATGATGTCATCCACAGGGTATGTATCTAGCAGTGTGTCGCCCGGGGCGGAACCAACGCTGCTTCTCAGCATGGATGGGATGGTGCTATCCAATGCTGGACGATCATCCGCTTGCTGCTACCGCTGCTGAGACCCCCTTTCCTGGCTAAGTGAGTCGATCTGCTGGTGCTGGTGCTGGAATTTGAGTGCCAAGTCCGCATGCCTTGCTTCTAGGCCTTGAAGGCGTTCCGGGTCTTGCTTCCTCTGCTCCTCCTCTAGCTTCCTCTTCTTCTTCTCCTCCATCTTCTTTCTTGCACGGTTCCTGTAGTCGTCGTTCCATTCCGAAAAGCCCTCATACCAGGGAATAACACCCTTGCCTCGTGTTCTTCCCGGGTGTTCAGGATTTCCCAGGGCGCGCGTAAACTCGTCGTTCTCTCTGTTGGGCGTGAACACCCCCTTTCGAGCATCTTCTATTGCGTCAAGTATCTTTTGTTCGGCTCCTTTTAGACTTTCCTTCTTCGAAACCAAGCCTGTCTTCGGGTCCAACACCCCCCATGCACATAGAACCAAGTTCTGCACCTGGGGGGCCAGCTCCTAGTAACCGAAGTGACCCCTACATCCTCCATCTCTTGCTCAGACTTATCCCACTTAGGTATTGCCACCGCGTAGCCACCTGGACCCAGCCTATGGAACTGCGTCTTTTTTTCGGCATTGGCCTTGTTTTTTCTCGACCGTTTCTTAGATAATTCTGATTCCTTGAATTTCACGAAATGGGCCCAGTGTTCTCTTTGCTTCTCTAGTGTTCCCTTGAATTCTGGAGTCTTCCTTTCTGTAGCGAGGTAGTTGGCCCATACAGTTTTCTTGTGGGTGTTGAATGCAATTGCCATCTTCTTAAGAGCAGCGTCCTTAACTTTCTGCACATCTGCATCAGTGAAATAATCTGGTAGGGTGAAATGTTCCATCAGAGATTCCCAAAGGTTTTTTTTGCTCTGTTGTCGACCCAAGTAACATCTGGACATTTAGTTTTTGGCTCTTTCCATTCTTGAATGGAGATCAGGAGTTGGTCCTTCACAAGAACTCCACACTGACGAGTCCACTTGTTCACAATGTTCTTAGGCGTGAGGGGTTCGCCACTAGATTTGATGGAGTCGATGTTGTACTTTACACTCTCCTTCAACTTTTTGCCCGGGCCTCGCTTTGTCCTGCTGTCTGTAGAAGCAGATTTGCTCGATCCGGAGGGCTGAAAGAAGAAAGATCGATTCGTTAATATATCTTTAAATAAAAAAACATGTGATGATCACCAGATGCCTGCTTATATAAATATACCTTGCGGTAGTCTTTGTTATTTCAAGATCAACATTATTGTCTGTGTCATCATAAACATTGTCTGCGTCATCATAATCATAATCATAGTTCATGACTTCATCAGCTCAGTCGTCGAGATCGAATATCTTATCATCACCCTCCCCGGTATTGTTCAGATATTGAGAGCCGTCATCTGCTTCATTCAGATCATCTAGCCTGCGAGGGCTGCGTATGATCTCGAACAATTCCTGTTCTCTCTCTCTCTGCCGGTATTGTCCACCATAGCTTTTACTTAACTAATACAGAAGAAATATAAAACAATTTAGTATTCAAATTACAATGCATGGATGCAATCAATAAGGAAAAACTAAATCATATAGTACATAATATGCATCGTCTCGATTAATATATAATCTCTAATACATCATCTCGAATAATATATATAATCTCGAATACATCGTCTCGAATATTATATATCGAATACATCACTGGCTAGGTACCTAATAAAGATCGAATACTATAGAAGAATCTAGGCCACTCGCGGTTCCTGGGGCGCGGGCGGTGGATGATGACCCGCAAGTATACGAGATAGTTGTAGCCTCTTTCGATAAGTAAGAGTGTCGAACCCAATGAGGAGCTAAAGGTAGAACAAATACTCTCTCAAGTCCTATTGGCCACTGATACGACTCTACGCACGCTTGACGTTCGCTTTACCTAGAACAAGTATGAAACTAGAAGTACTTTGTAGGTGTTTTCAGGTAAGCTTGCAAGAAAGTAAAGAACACGTAAATATAAACTAGGGGCTGTTTAGATAAAGAAGCAACAAAGTAAATATAGAGAGTGTGGAAAAGTGGTGGTAGGAGTTGTGGAATTGTCCCTAGGCAATTGACTATGTTACTAGACCGGTAATCTCTACTGCAATTCTATTTGAGGGAGAGGCATAAGCTAACATATCATCCCTTACTTGGAATTCTATGCACTTATGATTGGAACTCTAGCAAGCATCCGCAACTACTAAAGATTCATTAAGGTAAAACCCAACCATAGCATTAAAGCATCAAGTCCCCTTTTATCCCATACGCAAACAACCTACTTACTCGGGTCTGTGCTTCTGTCACTCACGCCACCCACCATAAGCAAATCATAAAAATATTGCAAACCCTACAACGGGAATCCCTCACGCTTGCGTGACACGGAGGGCACAATAGGACAGCACCAATAATAAAACATGCAACTCAAACCAATCATAGCAATTCATCAATCACCGATAGGACAATAGGAATCTACTCAGACATCATAGGATGGCAACACATCATTGGATAATAATATTAAGCATAAAGCACCATGTTCAAGTAGAGGGTACAGCGGGTTGCGGGGGAGTGGACTGCTGAATATAGAAGGGGGAAGGTGATGGAGATGTTGGTGAAGATGACGGCGGTGTTGGTGAAGATCGCGATGATGATGATGGCCCCCGGCGGCGTTCCGGCGCCATGGAAGCAAGGGGGAGAGAGCCCCCCTTCTTCTTCTTCTTCCTTGACCTTCTCCCTAGATGGGAGAAGGGTTTCCCCTCTGGTCCTTGGCTCCCATGGCTTGGGAGGGGCGAGAGCCCCTCCGAGATTGGATCTATCTCTCTGTTTCTGCGTTCTGTTCTGGCTCTATTTCACCGTTTCGTGTATATATGGAGATCCGTAACTCCGATTGGCCTGAAACCTTCGTCGTGATTTTTTTCCGAATATTAGCTTTCTTGTGGCAAAAGAAGGGCGTCAACCGCCTTATGGTGGGCTCACGAGGGTAGGGGCGCGCCTAGGGGGGCAGGCGCGCCCCCCTGCCTCGTGACCACCTCGAGCACTGGTTCGCGTTGATTTTTCTTCCGGAATTTTCCATATTTTCCAAAAATAAGCTCCGTTCGTTTTTATCCCGTTTGGACTCCGTTTGATATGGATATTCTGCGAAACATAAAACATGCAACAGACAGGAACTGGCACTTGGCACTGGATCAATAAGTTAGTCCCAAAAATAATATAAAAAGTTGTCTAAAAGTATATGAAAGTGAATAATATTGGCATGGAACAATCAAAAATTATAGATACGACAGAGACGTATCAGTGGACACCCAAAGAGGGGGAACCATCACAGGATCATATCTCCGGTCATCTGCCCAAAGAACCTGCCAAGTATTGGAGAACCTGACGTCCATAGCAGCCATGTAGCGATGGACGTGCTCGTCCTCCTCCCTGACACGGCGACACACCACCTCCAGCGGGGCCGGCTCCCTCTGCACCGAATGTGGCCCACGGGAACGCCACCAAAGGAGATCAGGGTCGACGACGGGACCCGAGGCCGGGTTCCTCACCAAGCGGCGCGCCCCTCCAGGTAGCACCTCCCAGTGCCAGCCCGGCGGAGCCCGGTCCCGGACATGGGTCAGCCGGACGTCGTCGCGAACGGGTCGACGGCGAGGATGCGGGCCGGGCATCATCGAGAACAAATACTAATATGCCCGCAAAAAGTAACATTTTTTAAATGATTGGATTGTGATAACTAAAATTCTATATGCGAAATTCTAACAATTTGACATTAATCTAATTCATCTAACTAAAACTAATTCTAAAATTTCTAACATTTCTATATATATGACTAACATTTCTATAACATTTCTAATATTTCTATAACTAAAAAGCTGAAAAATTGCTAACATTTCTATAACTAAAAAAAAGAATTTTTTTATAACATTTCTATATAACTAACATTTCTAATATTTCTATAAACTAAAAAACAGAAAAATTTCTAACATTTCTATAACTAAAAAACAGAAAAATTTCTATAACTAAAATTTATAACTAAAAAACTAGTGTGTGTGTGTGTGTGGACATGGCGGCCGGGGCAGGAGCTCACCGGCGAGGCGCGGCGATGGGGGCGGCAACGGGGACGGAGACAGGCAGTGACGACGGGGATGGGGACGGGGCGACGACGACGGGGACGGGGACGGGCCGGGCGGCGACGATGGTGCGGGGCACGGCGACGGGGCGGGGCACGGCGACGGGGACGACAGGGACGGGGATGGCCGGGGCGGCGACGGTGACGGGGACGGCGTAGGACGACGATTGGGACGGCGACGGGGGCGGCGATGAGGGGCGGCGGCGACGGGGCAGAGGAGAAAGAAGCAGAGGGAGAGATGAGAAACTGAATTTTTTGAAGTGCTTTCTTATATAGAACACCTCTTTAGTACCGGTTGGAGCCACCAACCAGTACTAAAGGTCTGTTTTGGCCAGGCCAAGCGGCGGGAAGCGCCCCCCCTTTAGTACCTGATGGTGGCACCAACCGGTATTAAAGACCCACACTTTAGTACCGGTTGGAGCCACCACCCGGTACTAAAGGTGGTGCGCTGGAACAGGTGCGGTGCGGCAAGTTTAGTCCCACCTCGCTAGCCGAGAGGCGTCCGCACTGGTTTATAAGCCCCAGTGCGGTAGCTCTCTCGAGCTCCTCTCCAAAGCAGGCCTACTAGGCCTACCTGTTCTCTACTGCCCTGTGGGCCTACTGGGCCTTTGCGGGCCTACATCCTGGCCCAACAACACGTTGGGTTTCTAGTCGTATGCAGGCCGCTCTGGCCGAGTAGGCGGGCTTTTTTATTTTCTTATTTTTTGCTTTATTTATTTTTGTTTTATTTATTTTTGAGTTGTTTTTTTGCTGTATTTAGAGTTTTTTTTTGTGAATATTTTTGCTTTAGGTACAAAAAATTACAAACTTTCTGTTAGTGCCGGTAGTTTTCAAATTTGAATAGTTTAAATTTTGAATTATTTGAAATTTGTGTGAATCACTAGTTTGTGAATAACTTAACTTTGAAAATAGATTTTTCAGTTATTCTTTTTTTATGTTTAATATTAGTGTGTTTTAACATTATATTGAATTTGGTAATGCTTAGGTTATTTAAAAAAATGAAATGCCTTTGTAACACATGAGTTTTTGTCCGAAACCCTGATACTTCGAAAGAGTTTGTCCATTTTGTACACAAAGTGCATCCAGTTTTTGCGGTAACCCTCTCTACTTTTTTGCACATGCTATATGGGTGAAATTATGATACCATGCCAACTTTTAACCTTTTCTAAGTTCATTTGAAATGCTTTTCAATTTCAGGGTCATTTAGCTGAAAAATCAGTAAATGCATGTAAGAATTTGTTTGCACATAAAATTTCTTCGCGTTTCAAATGCCAAAACACATAACTACCCTAACTATTATAGAGATTCCCTCCTGGGTGTGAAACACAGAAGAAAGTGATGGTAGTGAAGCCGATCACATCCCAGATCTTTGGGTGTGAAACTTTTTCTTCGCGTGTGTCCCTTTGCGCCGTAGCCATGGAAAATCTTCATCATTTAACTGGATGCTCGGGTCAATATTCACTGTGAATGGAGCAATTTCATCAAATTTTCATAATCTTCTGACATGTCTGTCTTGTCATCCACTCCCAAGATGTTTCTTTTCCCTGAAAGAACTATGTGGCGCTTTGGCTCATCGTATGATCCATTCGCTTCCTTATCTTTTCTTTTTCTCGGCCTGGTAGACATGTCTTTCACATAAAAAACCTGCGCCACATCATTGGCTAGGACGAATGGTTCATCTACATACGCAAGATTGTTGAGATCCACTGTTTTCATTCCGTACTGCGGGTCTTCCGTTACCCCGCCTCGTGTCATATTGACCCATTTGCTCCGAAACAAAGGGACCTTCAAACCACCTCCATAGTTAAGTTCCCATATGTCCTCTATGTAACCATAATATGTTTCCTTTCCCGTGTTTGTTGTTGCATCAAAGCGGACACCACTGTTTTGGTTGGTGCTCTTCTTATCTTGGACGATCATGTAAAATGTATTCCCATTTATCTCATACCCTTTGAAAGTCATTATATTCGAAGATGGTAACTGGGACAGCGAGTACATGCCATCTTCAATATCGCCATCATGCAAGGCACGTTTCTGCAACCAACCGGCGAAAGTCCTCGTTTGTTCACGTGTAATCCAGTCGTCAGACTGCTCCGGGTGTTTGGAGTGTAGAAAATTCTTGTGTTCCTCCATATACGGAGCCACGAAGATGGAATTCTATAGAACTGTGTAGTGTGCTTCAGTGAGAGAATGCCCATCCATACATATTATTTGATGCCCTCCTAGCTTGCCTTTTCCATCCAGTCTGCCCTTATGCCGCGATTCAGGAACACCAATCGGCTTAAGGTCAGGAATAAAGTCAATACAAAACTCAATGACCTCCCCATTTTCATGGCCCTTCGAGATGCTTCCTTCTGGCCTAGCACGGTTATGAACATATTTCTTCAAGACTCCCATGAACCTCTCAAAGGGGAACATATTGTGTAGAAATACAGGACCCAAAATGTTAATCTCTTCGCAAAGGTGAACTAGGACGTGCGTCATGATGTTGAAGAAGGATGGTGGGAACACCAACTCGAAACTGACAAGACATTGCACCAAATCATTCTGTAACCTTGGTATGATTTCTGGATCGATTACCTTCTGAGAGACTGCATTGAGGAATTTACATAGCTTCATAATGGTTAATCGAACGTTTTCTGATAGAAGCCCCCTCAATGCAACCGGAAGCAGTTGCGTCATAATCATGTGGCAGTCATGAGACTTTAGGTTCTGAAACTTTTTCTCTTCCATATTTATTATTCCCTTTATATTCGACGAGAAGCTAGATGGTACCTTCATACTGAGCAGGCATTCAAAGAAGATTTCCTTCTCTTCTTTGGTAAGAGCGTAGCTGGCCTGACCCTGATGTATGCCGTCTTTTCCATGCATACGTTGCTGGTCCTCCCGTGCCTCTGGTGTATCTTTTGTCTACCCATACACACCCAAGAAGCCAAACAGGGTCACGCAAAGATTCTTCGTCACGTGCATCACGTCGATTGCGGAGCGGACCTCTAGGTCTTTCCAATATATAGATTTATTCTTCCACATGGGTGCACGTCCGTCAGCGTCCTTTGGAACAGGTTCTCCGCCAGGACCCTTTCCAAAGATTACCTTCAAATCCTTGACCATATCATGTACATCAGCATCAGTACGGTGCGAGGCTTCGTCCGATGATCCGCCTCACCTTTGAAATGCTTGCCTTTCTTTCTTACGGGATGCCTGCTCGGAAGAAATCGATGATTCCCAGGTACACATTCTTCCGACAACTATCCAAATATATATTGTCGGTATCATCCAAACAGTGTGTGCATCCGCGGTATCCCTTGTTTGTCTGTCCTGAAAGGTTACTAAGAGCAGGCCAATCATTGATGGTCACGAACAACAACGCCTTTAGGTCAAATTCTTCCTGTCCGTGCTCATCCCACGCACGTACACCTGCTCCATTCCACAGCTGTAATAGTTCTTCAACTAATGGCCTTAGGTACACATCAATGTTGTTGCCGGGTTGCTTAGGGCCTTGGATGAGCACTGTCATCATAATGAACTTCCGCTTCATGCACAACCAAGGAGGAAGGTTATACAAACATAGAGTCACAGGCCAGGTGCTATGGTTGCTGCTCTGCTCCCCAAAAGGATTAATGCCATCTGCGCTTAGACCAAACCATACGTTCCTTGGGTCATCTGCAAACTCCCCCCAGTACTTTCTCTCGATCTTTCTTCACTGCGACCCGTCAGCGGGTACTCTCAACTTTCCGTCTTTCTTACGGTCTTCTCCGTGCCATCGCATCACCTTCGCATGCTCTTTGTTTTGGAAAAAATGTTTCAACTGTGGTATTATAGGAGCATACCACATCACCTTGGCAGGAATCTTCTTCCCGGGGCGCTCGCCCTCGACATCACCAGGGTCATCGCAACTGATCTTATAACGCAATGCACCACATACCGGTCAAGCGTTCAAATCCTCGTACCCACCGCGGTAGAGGATGCAGTCATTAGGGCATGCATGTATCTTCTGCACCTCTAATCCTAGAGGGCAGACGCTTCATACGTACTCTCGGGCAATTCGTTGTCCTTTGGAAGCAACTTTCCAAATCCCTTGTCAGATACACCATTCTCCGCCTTCCATTGCAGCAATTCCAGTGTGGTGCCCAACTTTTTTTGTCAGCTTCGCAATTCGGGTACAACAATTTCTTGCGATCCTCCAACATGCGCTGCAACTTCTTCTTCTCCAAATCACTTGCGTAGTTTCTCTTTGCATCGCAATGGCCCGACCTAGATCATCAGCGGGCTCATCTGATGCCTCTTCTTCAGCTTCTTCCCGCATTGCCGGCTCAGCTTCTTCCCCCATTATTGTTGTATCATCGTATTCAGGGAACCCATGGCCAGGATAGCTGTGGTCGTCCTCTTCTTCTTCATTGTCTTCCATCATAACCTCTCTTTCTCCGTGCTTGGTCCAAACATTATAGTGGGGCATGAAACCAGACTCAAATAGGTGGACGTGAATGGTTCTTGACGTAGAGTAATTGTGACCATTCTTACAGCCAACACATGGACAAGGCATAAAACCATCCGCCCGCTTGTTTGCCTCAGCGGCAAGCAGAAAAGACCAAATTAATACAAGTTCATACATAAAGTTCATACATATATATAGTTCATACAACACTTAAATGCAACAAACAAATAACTCTCTAGCTAAAGCATTTAAATGCAACAGCAAATGCGATCAAGATTGCAACTAAGGTAACAATTGATCCAACAGCATAATGATACCAAGCCTCACTATCAATGGCATATTTTCTAATTTTTCTAATCTTCAAGCGCATTTTCTCCATCTTGATCTTGTGATCATCGACGACATCGGAAACATGCAACTCCAATTCCATCTTCTCCCCCTCAATTCTTTTCAATTTTTCTTTCAAATACTCGTTTTCTCTTTCAACTAAATTTAACCTCTCGACAATAGGGTCGGTTGGAATTTCCGGTTCACATACCTCCTAGATAAAAATATCCATGTCAACTTGATGGGCATAATTTGTCATAAACACGAAATGCAACAACTAGTTTTAAAAGAGAATATACCACATCCGAGTCATAACAAGGACGAGGGCCGACGGGGACGGATATCAAAACCATGGCACTATGTATAACAAACAACGTACAGGTAAGATAATTATACGAGTAACTATATATCCAAATCACACAAATATCAATTTGGTAATGTAAAACATTCATGAACAAGAGCCTCACCACAAGGTGGTGCCAGCGACGGGACGGCGCGGGCGATCGACGGTGGTTACGACGGAGATTTAGAAGGCACTAAGTAGACCACACCTACATATGCAAACTAAGTGTTATTTTTGACCTCAGATTGCATATAAATCAAATACTAGCACATATAATTCCTCCCAAATTACTAAACTCACAAATTAATCACTATACAAAGCATTGCAAGAGCTAATCTAGCAATGAGAGATGAAAGGACAAAGTTGCTAACCTTTGTGATCATTTGAAGGAATGGGGACCTTCAAATCTTGACACATTTTGTGCAAACTGTGTGATGAGCTCGAGGAAGAGGGGAAGAAACAGAGGAGGAGAGGGGAAAGGGAAAGAATAGAGCGAGCTCGGGTGAACGAAGGGTTTATGTAGGACGACCTTTAGTACCAGTTCGTAACACAAACCAGTACTAAAGGTGCTGGAGGGGCCCAGACTGACAACATCCTGCCACCACTCACTTTAGTACCGGTTCGTGGCACGAACCGGTGCTAAAGGTTCGCCATGAACCGGTACTAATGAGAGCGGCCGGCTAGCCGTTGGAACCGGCACTAATGCACTCATTAGTGCCGGCTCAAAATCAAACCGGCACTAATGTGATTCACATTTGACCCTTCTTCTACTAGTGGTATCATACTCTGGCCCAATTGAAGTTCCATTGGTGATGTACTGAAAGTTCTCAGGCATATCCCTCTTTTCTTCAATGGTCATGTTGTGCAATATGATGCAACAAGTCATAATATTTATACCCTTCCACCCCGCAGGACAATTCTTCCATGTCCTGTGCATGCAGTCAAGTGATCCAAGCATCCCAGGCCATCCTCTTGCTTCACTCTCTATCATCAGCCTCTTGGTATCTTCCTTGTTGGGTGCTCTCAAGTACTCTCGGCCAAAGACAACGATCACTGCTTTTGTAAACATTCGAACAACCTCCAAGATTGTGTCTTCACCAATGCAGGCATAGTCGTCAACTGCATCGGTCGAACACCCATATGCCAACACTCGAACAACCGCAATGCACTTCATCAATGGGCTTGCACTTATTTCTCCACATGCATTTCTCCAGATCTTGAACCAATCATCATACCTCTCAAAGACTTGTGTGCATCCGAAAGCGCCGGCGAAAGAATTTCTCCGGATAGGTTGGCTTTGGATCAAAGTAGTCTCTCATGATCTTGGCATGGCCCTCCGCTCTATCAACGGTTGATGTGTATGCGGTCAAACTGTGATCCTCTCCTAGGCCGCCGAATATCATCATTGAAAATCATGCCTAAAATGGTGTCGAAGTCATCATCATCTTCTTCCTCTTCGGATGGCGATGAGTCCTCCAAGACCATCTACCTCAACATCTTCATTTATAATTCAAATGGCTACGTTCAATCCAAACAACTCGGTTCAAAAAGAAACTAAGTAAAAAACTCACATAGGCAATTCCCGAACACTTGCGGTGCAGTGGTGGTGCACCGACCGGCCAGTGTCGTTTAGACCAAACCGGTTGGCGGCGACGTGGGCGAATGACCTGCAACAGTGTGCAAGCAAGGTGAGATATGGCGGTCGATAGAAAATGGAGAGTTTAGAAGCACGAATTGGCGATGGCGGCCGAATGAGAGCGGCGTCGGGCAGAAGGGCGGCAGGGGCCAAGAAAGACAACGAGGTAGCGGCGGGGCCGGTGGTCGATCGTCGGGAGGCGCACCGACGAAGATGCGGTGGCTGGGGGCAACGCGTGAGAGAGGCATGGCTTTTACTCGGAGCCGCAATGGTCGAGTATATTTAGGGAAATGAGATGCGCCGGAGGATAATTTTTCCTCCCTTACAGAGAATTGGGGATTGGTGCACTGTATGGGAGGAAAATTGAAATTATCTCCCCTTACGGCCGTATAGAGGATCGGTTAGAAATGCCCTTATGTTGGCTATCTCCTTTCCCGCTGACCAGCCTTTTGGCTGATCGTCCCAAGATTTATTTTGTTTGAGTAAAGCTCTCTAAGTTCCCCGCAGAAATAAAACATGCGGGTTAATTGGAGCAAAACCACAACTTGGTATTGCTTGTATTACGCACTTGACACAAAACCTGAATTAATCTTGGCATCGAATGTGTTTCAGACAGACATGTACATAAAAGAAACCCTGCTGTCTACACCGGATTAAGCAACAGAAAACAACCGCGTCTAGCTATACACATCTTCACTTCATGCCCTCTTGGCGCCGGCGGCCTTGGTGAGCAGCGCCCTGGTCATCTCGGCACACAGCCATTCCTGCTGTTGTGAGGAAAAAACATTTATTTATCTAAAACTTATTAGGTAGAGGTTAACTCTCTTAGCCATCGGAATCATCATGCGTGGTTTAAATTATTATTTTCCATGTCTCCTGATAGGACGCCTTCGACTCGAAGCGGGGTGATCAAAATCACCCTGACAGTAGGTCAAAATTATCTTCCTGTTTTCTGAGTCGACTTGAAGCGTGTGTCCTCTTATCAAATGTTTGGCATTTTAGGTACAATACATCAAAATCATTGTAGTTGAGCACCTACACCAACCGTCCATCCAAGTGAGTCATCGAAGATTCAAATGAATCAAGTACACAACACAATAGCACATGTCCGCAAATTCCTCACCGGTGCAAAATTTGACTTGAATTCAGTAGTAGAAGTCTACTCATTTATGCAACTGGAAAAATTGATCAAATAGTTGAAGAAACAGCCTAAAGCAAAGCCGCCTAACACTTCTCGACACTTGACTTGAACCTTGAATCGTCTAAATAATATGCAGGACCCTTGTTCCGCGTAACCAACGTCAATAAAAGTAAATTGGAGAAGGCTTATCATTCCTTAAACTGATGTAGCTAAACAGTTAAAATGTGCTAATGTCCACGATGACTCCTTGAAGCGTGCTCTCGAAGTTCCCCAATCATGCAAGGAGTGTACGGAAATAATCCGTACATGCCATTTGTGTGTGCAAGGTGGTAAATTGGTAATCACTTGGGCGGATGTTGCCTAGATACTGAACCATCGAGGTTTTCAAATGATAAGCCACTACTTTAAATGATAAATCCAAGAAAACAACCTCGTTGTACGGGTGAAAGCCAAGGCAGTCGACATGCCTAAAGAAGCCTCCCCTACCATCTTTAAGATCCAGAACATTATCATAGTCGGAGTCCCATTCCAGATTATCCCCCTTTAGCATTCCTTGATTTTCTCCTTCTTCTTCTTCTTCCTCTTCCTCTTCGTCTTCTTCCTCCCCCTCCTCCTCCTCCTCTTCTTCTTCTTCTTCTTCTTCTTCTTCTTCTTCTTCTTCTTCTTCTTCTTCTTCTTCGCCCTCGTCCACATCGTCATCTCCTTCATCTAGCTTCCAAGTTTTGTCAAACCCCTTGAGGTTGTCCAACCATTCCGTTGTCCATGGCTCAAGATCAACATCATACTTCAACACCCAGTTGATCTGTTTGCTTGATTCAACAAGATTATAAACCCGGAGTCGATGTACTGTATCATGTGTCATCATTGCGAGGTATACCCCTTTTTCTGATTTTCCAAGATACATACCCTGTTGGCCTTTTGCAATATTCATTGGCATTTTAATTACTTGGTACTTGCCATCTGACAAAGATAATCTGCAAGATAAAATAAGTCAAATCCAAACATAAGAAAAGCACTACTAATACTAAGACAATATAGAAGTTGTTTCGGGAAGATGTGTCAAGACCGATGTATTACCTCACGACAAACACACCTCTGCAATGAACATAAAGTGATCCTCGCCAATACACACTATAGCGCCACCTTGGACCGCCCGGCCACGGCATCATAGGATCTAGTCGAGCAGTAGCCACTGTCCCCATAGCCTCGCCTTGGCGGAGAAAAGACGTCTGGTACCATTGCCTTGTACTAGACGAGAATACATCTAACATCCACGAGGATGGTGGCCATTCCGTGGAATCTTGTGCAGGATCCACGGGTACATACGGGATCGAAAACACCTCATAGTGGGGTGAGACTGCAGGGTCGAACACAAGGTATGGGTTCCTCTTGCAGTCGCCACCCTTGCGGCAGAGATCTTCCCACCGTCTTGTGGCGGGGTTGGCCACGTACAACGAGTCCGTCTGACCCCCATAAAGCAAGAGACCGTTGCAGTGATCGGCGATTGGCTCGTAATCATGGGCATAACCAGGCAAGAAGTCTAGGTTGCAGCCGATCGCGGGCTTCTGCGCCGAGGGGCGGGCGAAGTAGCGCGGGCGATTGTAGTCGATGTAGTTGACGAAGATACCGTGTGCAGCGAGTGCGGGAGCAGGTGCGGCACCAAGAGGCGGTGGGTGTCGACGACGGCACACCACGTCCTGCGGACGCAGCGGGACGCGGCGAGGTCGCACGGCGGAAGGCGGCCGAGGACGTTGGTGAGCGTGTCGTCGGGCAGGGCTTCCGTCTGGTCCATGCCTCCACGCAGAGCAGAGGCCCAGATCAGCGAGAAACGGCGGCGGCGGCGGTTAGGCGGCGCGTCTAGGGTTCGGTTCGAGGAGAGAGGAGAAAGACTTTATATGGACGCATCGACTAATCTTGTCCCACGTTGCCCAGCCGTGAATTAATCTTGCATTGATCGCGTTTCAGACACACGCATGACGGATGTACATACAACGACTTTTCTCTGCCAGAAAAGATGCATGTATGCATCTAGCTATATACTACATGTGCATAGTGCACTTCACGCCCTCTTGGCGCCGGCGGCCTTGGCGAGCAGCGCCCTGGTGATCTCGACGCACAAGCCGGCGTTCCTGACGGCGAAGTCGTGGTACTCGTCGGAGAACACCACCTGCTCCGCGTGCTCCACCACCGTGCCCATGGCGCGCTCCTTCAGCGCGCCGCCTGAGCTGACACGGTCGGCCACCTCCAGCGTCCGCAGCACATTCGCAGGTTCCATCGCCGCTGCCAGCCGCGCCTCACATGCCCGCCCCAGGAACGGCACGTCGTACTTGTCCGCGGCCACCAGGAGCGCGTGCAGCCGTCGCTCGGACGCCGATGTCGCCGTCGCCGCCGCGGCCGCCGCGTCGAGGGTCCCGGTGTACAGGAACGCCAAGAAGAGGGAAAGCTCGTCGTGGGCCAGCTCCGGGAGGGAGACGCAGCCGCCGGCGGGGCCCGCCTTGCACTGGTCGGAGCACAGCATGTGCTGGAACACCTCCGACCTCGCCGCCTGCACGGAATGCACGGCCGGTGTTAACGTCTTGCACCAGTGCCAAAACTTCAAAGGCCGACAAAGGAGGGCGGCTGACCAGGATGGCCTTGTGGGCCGGGATTGGCGGCCCATTTCCAGGTTTGACGACGATGTCGGTGTGGGCTCCCTCCATCCAGGCCGCCCCGAAGCCCTGCTCGAGGAACCCGGCCCGCTGGTTCGCCGCCTCCTCCCTGTCTCTCATCTCCTTCATCTGCTCCCATGCTTCTCTCATCCCCTGCTTCAACATCACAAACAAAGAAGTTTTAGGGTAATGACTTCCCGGTGTTACTGATTACGCATTTTAAAACTTTATTAACTGAGCTTTAGAAGCGTCAATCATGAGAGTGGCGTCAGGTGTCATTCTCACCGACCAAACTTTCCTGTTCAGACATGCATGCAATTCTGTGACGGAGACATGCGGCTCACCGGTCGGTAAGATAGTACTGGCGGTGACGGCAGAGCAAATAAACCACGATGGACGAACTAATTAAGGCGCCCGTCGCATGCAGATGCAGGTCTTTCGTGTTTCTATGGAAACGATATTTCGCCATAGGACATCAGCTTAAGTATCTTGCTTTACATGCAGAGCTGAGAGCTCCATCACAGTTCGTGACAGCTTAAGTATACACGATTGATATGCAACATTGGAGACCATGAGGATTAATAAATTCGAGAGTTCTTGCCTTGGTGGAGTTTTCGGTGTGCTTGATCAATCCGCGGGGGGTCACCAAGCCACGGTCGCCTTGGACGTCACCGGCGGCGTGGTCGCCGTCGTTGAGGAAGGCGATGATGGCCTTGGAGCCTTCGTAGCACGGGGAGCATATGGTGTTCCTCGGAGGCCTGTAGATGGCGGCCATGGGGCCGCAGATGCAGCAGTCCATGCTTCCTTCTCCCTTTGGATTGGCAATGGTGGTGGTCGTGGTGGTGGCAGCAAGGCCGCCATTGCCGTGCGCTGCGTGATGATATAAAGATGTCCGGGAGGAGGGAGGGAGGAGGATGGTGTGTTGCTCGCTTCTACATTTCTTTTCAAGGACTAGTATTTGTGGTGGTTGCTAGCCGACTAAAGCAACCACAAGCAGTACGTGGAACTAATTAATTAAAAATTCTCATCTACAGTATTCTTTTAGGCTTAACTCTCATAACGAATGTACTCCAAAAGATAAAGACGCGTGAGGAATTTATCAATGTAGTTGCTGCATGGACATTGTCCACAGTCCACACTGACCTGCCATTTTCCAACACGGCAACATATATGTACTTGCATACTATTAAAATGCGCGGGATAACCAATCATGGGCAAATATTATTGCAGTTGGTTCTCGAGATTTTAATTCTCCACCAGAAAGAAAGGATGTCTTGCCTGTAAAGAAATCGTGCAGATATTGGCTGTTGGAATTTTCTTTAATGGTGGGCTTAGGTACAATTTGTCTACTGGATAAGAAAGATAGCCAAGGCCAACTACTATGTACCAAACACAGCCAGCTGGTATGTCGAGCGCATTTTAGCTAAGGGCATAATTGATTTGGATGTACTTAAGTTGATCTCGGCAGAAGAGAGCAGTCATACATTTTTTCTAAATGGAGGTTGAAACCTCTAGCCTCTGCATCATTACGATGCAGATAATCATCTTCTCTTCCCCTTGATGCCAAAATGTTATTTTATTCCTTAAGGTTTTCTGTGCAGTTTTGTGATCAGCTGTCACTAATGCAGTAATATAATCCTGATTCTGCCGTATGCTTGTGAGGTAGACAGGAGACGTATGTTCTAAGAAGGAAGGACAACAAACGGTGTCTTCAATTCCGTGTTTCTTTCCCTCTCTCCTCAAATATGAGTGGACATCATAAGAACACAACGATCAGAAAATTAAATTCAGACAACAGGATGGTTCTATGATGATGCATGAAGGAATCATGGAGCAGAAGGCTGAGAGGGACTTTCCAACCTCAGAAGAAGAGACTTTTGGGGAACGACCTCAAAGATGTTGGAAGCTTGGAGGTTGGCACGTACTACATCATTAACAGGTTAACCACTACCCCCCAACTCACCCGACCCGACCATATCTGCATGAGTATAGTTTCAATTCGAACTAAACAAGTGGCCGGAATATGATTGTTGCAAGAATGTTTGCCACGTACTCCCTTCATTCGAAAAAACTTGTCCCAAGCTTGTTTCTTAAATGGATGTATCTAGCACTAACTTGATACTAGATACATCCATTTAAGGGACAAACTTGTTTGAATGGAGGGAGCAGTATTAATTGTGACAACGGCAACATCGTACAAATTTAACAATCCAATAAATATACACAAAAATATGTGTAATCGTATCTGTTTCGTGGGGAATTTGAAGGCATGTTCGTGCAATCACTGTCTCAGAAAGCGCCGCGCGCTAGTGTAAAAAGTGTGGTCTTTTTTTCCATTTTATTGTGGCTTAACAAGCATGTAAGGTGTGCGCATTGATGGTAAAGCGTGCCTTGTTGGTTTATGAATCAAGCTGCAACGCCATCAGCCCATCATCGATCATCTATATATCAAACTGAAAGGAGATCGAAACTGCAAACGTGCCTAAGAGTACGCGCGTACGTTCGCCTAGCCCGTCGTGCAATCACGATCACCGAGAGGTAAACGGGGGTATGAATCCGGCGTCCATCATGCATGGTCCTGCATGTCAGCCGGATAGCCATAGCATAGGATCGGTCAGGCTGCCTTTCCTTTTTAAAACGGAGGCAAAATGTTTTTTACATTACGAGAAAGGGTTTCTCCCGCTTTATTTATAAAGCACAACCGCAATACATCTGAGAGACGATACAAACTCACGCTACCACACACACAACACACACACCCAAGGCAAGATACAAAGATGCCGGACACCGAAACACCGCTCCACCGCCACGAATATGCAAAGGAAACCGCTTGGAGCCAATGGAGACCTCCATCATGACAAACCACCATGGAGGGGTGAAACGGACAACGACAAAGCCAGGACTCCAGAGCGGTGCCTCCCAGATTGTAACGATCATAGAGCCGCCACCACCCGATCCAGAGATCAGGTTTTCACCTGGAGGGAGACGGTGGGAGAGGGAACGCCGCGACAGAGCCTTCAGGAAGGGTACGACATCATCGACGCCGCCACCGTCGGCCAGAACACGGCTGGACAGGTGATATACCCCGGCGCTCACCTCCCTCCGACGCACCCTAGCTTTGCCGACCACCCACAACCAAGCCACCCGCGTGGCCATGGCTGCTTGGCCGCACCTGAGACGCAAGCTCCGTCCAAGAACGTCGTGCCTCCCGCCACCCGGGCCACCGCCCGACATACGAATCTCCCCAAGAGCAGCCAAAGTGACCAGCTTTGGTCCGAGAGGACACCCAAAACCGACGTAACCGCAGCCCACGTCCCGCCTTGAACTGCCCGGAGCTGCCGCCACACACAAACGGATGGGGAATGGGGAGGAGGGGGAGCGGGCGCATCCACGATCGGCACACCTAGTGCCGGCGATGGGCAGCTTGAGCGACGCCGCTGCCCATCCCTTCCACCAACCTCCCTACCGACACCCACTATGCCGCCCCACCGCGGCGGTCGAAGCATATCCACACAAGGCCACCAACGAAGGTCCGTCCACTGGCAAGGGGACCCCGCAGACCACCACCTACCACCAAGACTGCTCACCGGGGAGTCCAACCACGCCGCTCGCCGAAGTCCAGCCACCGGCGCCAGCTGGATTTCGGCCAACACGTCCGCCAAGGCCGCCGCAGCTGCGCCGCCACCCCTACCAGCCACAGGTCGAGGCAAGGGCGGCCGCCCGCAGCCCAGGTCATCCTGGACCCGCGCCGCTGGCCAGGCCGGACCTGGAGCAGCTGTCGCTGCCCGGAGCAGCCGCCACCATCAGCCATCCGCATCCACAGCCGCCCGATGAGATCCAGGTCGGGCCGCGACCTAGATCGCCACCGCCAGCGCTGCAGGGACGCCCGCCACCTCCCAGCCGCCGGATCCGCGCGTCACCGCCGCCGGGAACCCCGCCGGACCCCGCGCCCCCACGTGCAGCATCGCCCGTGCCGCCAGAATCCCGAACAATGGAGGAAGGGAGATGCCCCGCAGCCGTCCGCGGCGCACGGGCTTCGCCCGACGGCGCGCCGGCGACGGCGAGGCGGGGAGGAGCCGAGAGGGGGAGCTTGGGTGGCGGCGGATCTAGGGCTCCCGGACGCGCACGCGGGGCGAGATCAAGATGGAATATACAGTCCTAGTACACTAGGATGTGGAAATAAAGTTTTCGCCCCAACAATGGAAATATACACCCTTAACGCGACATGGTAATCATTCTCGTAAATTAAAAGACCCTAACTTCTTTGCCCCGGCGATGACCCAAAGGCTTGCCTCGGCCACTATAGCGTTGAGCAGAATTGGCGGAGGAGCGCTCTTGTGTCAGAATACTCTTGCGTTTCTCTCGTTCCAGATACCCATGACACGAGCATGGTAATCGACGCCTTGGCCTTCCTGTCGGTGGTGCCGACGTCGCACGTACTTGCCCACCAGGCCTCAACTGAGTCCATCAAATGCCATGAGGTCATGTCCATGTCGTCAATGTTGAATCTCTGAATGACCAATCTCCAAAGCCTTAGGAAATAGCATCATCTGGAGAGAAGATGCGGCCCACATTTTTGCACTCCCTTGCACATGGGACAATGATCGCAGTTTGGCTACCCTTGATTGGCCAACTGGTGGGCTGTCCAAATTCTGTCCTAGAGCGCAAGCCAAGCAAAAAACTTCACTTTCGTTGGTGGCCAAGCCTTCCAAATCATTTGATCCATGAGGAAGAGAACCAATCCTAGAAATTGTGCCTTTTAAGCAGAGGCCACCATATATTGGCCAAAGGTCGTGTGCTTGCATAGGATGTCATCGTCGGTGAGCTCGTGAAGATGGACCTCGTCCAGGAGCATCCAAAGGGAGAAGAACTGTCTAACATGCTCGTGGAAACAACTGTGGGTGGAGGTTTGATCTTGAGGATCCAAGCGTTATTCTTGAGGGCCTCTCACACCTTCCAATTCTTTCGCGAGGAGACCTCAAAGATAAGCGGAGCCATGTCCTTGAGCTTGCGGACAAGGAGCCAAGGAGAATCCAAGAACGGCGTTCACGCGTTAGTATCCACGGTGATGGTGGTAGAGGCATAGAGAAATTGAGGCCTCCATCATCACACAGGTCCTTGCGCCCATCCCATAGCTTAGCAAGCTCCTTCCAATCAAACCATGGCCAATGGAAACGCAAGGCATTCACGAACTTCTCCGTGTTGAGAACCCCAAAGCCCACCATAGTCATGTGGCCGAGTCACAATTTCGCAATTCACCTAGCACTTGAACCCGGTTGTCTTGTACGATGCGACCCAAAGGAATGCCCTCTCAAGCTTGTCGACGGTGCATAGGATGCTTGTCGGTATGACAAGGGCCGTAATGAAGTTGACCACTTGGGACACGAGAACTGACTTGACAAGAGTCGCGTGCCCAATAGTGGTGATGTTCTGGCCCTTGTATGTTGTCGACTTGTTTGCCACTTTATCCACCATGAATTGTAGGTCAACCAACTTCAGCTGCCAGACAGAGAGAGGAGCCCCAAGTATCGCATTGGGAAATAAACCCTCACAACCGGCAAACCTTGGGTGATGCGCCCTAGGTCAAGGTGATTGCACCGAATGGGAACCACCGAACTCTTATGGAAATTCATGCAAAGGCCCGTGACCTCTCTAAAGCCTCTCAGGATAGCTGCAAGGTTGTCAATATCTCGTTTAATCGGGGCCATGAACACTGCCTCGTCGTCCGCATAGAGAGATGTCCTCACCATGGCACCCCTTACTCTGATTGGAGCAGACCTTCCTCGTGGCCGCATCAAGGATTTGTTGTAATGGGTCAATATTGATGAAGAAAAGAAGAGGGGAAAGGGGTCCCCTTGTCATAACCAACGACCGTGCTTGTGGGGGTGTCGGCCATCCCATTTAACAGGATTCTCAAAGAAGAGGAACACAATAGAGCCGCAATCCAACCTCTAAATTTACTTGGGAACCCTCACCTCTCAAGGATATCAAGCAAGTACTCCCATCTACAGATATCAAGCTTGAACAGAAATGGTGTCCCAACACTTGTTGAAGAAAAGACACGTGAAAGCCCGGGTGCTTGTCACTAGGCATGTTGTTGATCACCTCAAGGACCTCCTTTTCAGTAAAGGGGGAGTCAAGCCCTTGCAACTCATTTTTCTACAAGCTGAGCTCCTCCCAATTGAGTCCTTGGTGCTCCTACCCCCTCGCCTCATGGCATGCAATAAGTGGTTGTGGATTATTTTCTCCTTGGTTGCGTGCTCGGTCACCCATCCCTAATCATTCATGATTTTGTGAATATGATTTTTCCTTCTTCGTGCATTGACCCGTCGATGAAATAATTTGGTGTTAGCATCGCCCCTCTTTGATGTTGGAGGTTCGATCACACTGCTTCTTGCGTGCCTTCTCGAGCATGGCCAAGCTTATAACCCTCCAGTTTAGCCTAGCCCTAGGTCAAGCACCTCAGGGGAGAGCGGCCTGCCTTCCTGCGCAATGTCAAGGTGAAGGATCACCAAGAGGGCGTCTTGGAGATGGACTTTTGCTTGAGAGAATAGACCTCTGCTCCATTGTGACAAACGGAGTGTCGTTTTCTTGAGATTGTGGAAGAGGATGATGTAGGGCTCAGTGTGATCAGCATGCTCATCCCATGCATTTTGGACACCTCATTGATACCGAGCATTGAGACCCAAAAGCTTTCGAATTTGAAAGTCGCCGCCTAGGCCCCTGTCGGCAAGTGCTACTTGTGAGTTGCATTTGGGATTTTCGCGGAAGAGGAAGGGTGAAGCAATATAGTAGCGGATAGTATTTCCCTTGGTGAGAGCCAAGGTTATCGAACCAATAGGAGAACCACACAAATGCCTAGTAAACAATATGTGCACACAGAAGAGCAAATAGTTGCACCCAACGCGGGCAAGAGTGTTGTCAATCCCCTTGAACTCGTTACTTGCAAGGATTCAATCTGGTAATGGTAGATAGGTGATGTCTACTACACAAATTTATTCTTGTAGACTCTGTTGGGCCTCTAAGCACAGAGTTTTGTAGGACAGCAACAAATTTCCCTCAAGTGGATGACCTAAGACTTATCAATCCGTGGGAGGAATAGGATGAAGATGGACTCTCTCTAACAACCCTGCAATCAAATACAAGAAATCTCTTGTGTCCCCAACACACCCAATATAATGGTAAATTGTATTGGTGCACTAGTTCGACGAAGAGATAGTGATACAAGTGTATTGTGGATAGTAGATATAGGTTTTTGTAATTTGAAATAATAAAAACAACAACGTAGCAAGTAAAAAAAGTGAGCACAAACGGTATTGCAATGCTTGGAAACAAAGCTCAGGGCTCATACTTTTGCTAGTACAATCTCTCGACAGTGTTAACATAATTGAATCATATAACAATCCCTTGACGTGCGACAAAGAATCACTCCAAAGTTCTTATCAATAGCGGAGAACATAAGATGAAATTGTTGTAGGTAGCGAACCACCTCAAAGTTCTTCTTTTCGATCAATTTATTGAGCCATCCCTATAAGTGTCACAAACAACCCTAGAGATCGTACAAAAATAACACCATATGACACGCATCAATGAACTCTAATGTCACCTAGATACTCCAATGTCACCACAAGTATCTGTGAGTTAATTATTTGATATGCATCAAACAATTCCAGATTCATAATATTCAATCCAACACAAAGAACTTCAAAGAGTACCCCAAAGTTTCTATCGGGGAAGTAGGACGAAAATGTGTATCAACCTATGTGCCTAGATTACCCCATTGTCACCTTGGGAATCCACAAGTTCATTACAGAAACATACATCAATTTGATTACCCCATTGTCACCACGGGTATGCACATGCAACACTATTGCAGGATGCTGGTAACGCGGCACTACAATCAGAGACCCTTCGATGAAGCTGTGTGCAATGCATTAATCGCAAATGGTGTCGTAGTAAAACTGTCCCCAATAATACGAACTGTTTGCGATGGCGGAGTCATCAAACACGACTTAGATTAGAGTTGCGTGTGTGATACGTGGCATAAAGTTGATCCATACGGACTTTTTTGCGATAAGCCAGAACAATAGAAATAGTTAGCCATATCAAGGTGTGTGCGATGGAAAGCATATAGTTCAGTCGAATGAACTGTTTGCGATTAGCCAACACAACAGAGACGGTCAGCCTGATGAAGGTGTGTGCGGCATATGGCATACAGTTCACTCGGTTGAACTGTTTTTGATGAGCCAAAACAACAGAAATGGTTCAACTTGACAAGATGTGTGTGATACAAGGCAAACATGTCAGTAATCAGAAATGTGCGGGAAGACCGATAACAACACACATGATTCCTGCTAATAAGTCGTGTGTGTTGTGGGAAAATGCTTGCTGGTATACAATTGTCACCGGTTGATGAAATCATCACCGACGGGTTCCCTAGTTTAGTCCATGTGCGATGTGATTTGCTCTGTCTACAGAAGAACAACATATATAACCAAAATTGAACATCGAATTACATAAGTGACTATACAAAAAATTTGCAGACACCAAATTAAACAATTACATGCATTCTAAACTAGGAGAAATGATCATCTAATCATCTACTTCTTGTGACGCTGCCGCCACTGCTCTGTGGCTTGATCCATCGCCTGGGGCAGGACGAAGGAACTTCTTCATGCCAATGATCTGCCTATACATACGTAGCTTGTGTACGCGTTCTTGGCCACGTATTTGACATGTTTTTCATCCAGCCTATGCACCCAGGCACTGTGCCAGGCGATCTTGTCCTTCTTGCACTCAGCCATGATGTTCTTGTAGTAGGGGTCGATGAAGGCCGAGGCGAGGTCAACCAGGGAGTTCTGCTTGTTCTTTGTGCTGCCCCAGGCCCTATAATGGCCACGGATGTCAACAAGCTTCTGGCAGGCCAAGCTCGAAATCTCGAGCGCTTTTAGAACGTTGATGATGTCCACCATAGTGAAACTGTAGTCGAGGCTATTGATAAACCTAGCAAAACATCGCAAGGCCTCGTGGCCAGGTGACGTGGCTTGAGACTGTGTCGGTATTTTCCCAAAGAGGAAGGGATGATGTAGCACAACTACGGTAAGTATTTCCTTTAGTTATGAAACCAAGGTTATATATCAAGTAGGAGAACCAAGCAACACTATGTAAAAGGTACCTACACACAAAGAACAAATACTTGCAATCGAACGCGTAAGAGGGGTTGTCAACCCCTCCTTGATAAAACAGATAGATTAAATTGTATGAGATTGGATAAATAGATCTCGCAAAAATACAAAATAAAATAAGTAAAGAAAAAGTGCAGCAAGGTATTTTTTGGGTTTTTGGAATAATAGATCTGAAAACAATATGATAAAAGATAGACCCGGGGCCCTAGATTTCACTAGTGGCTTCTATCGAGAAAATAACATACGGTGGGTAAACAAATTACTTTTGGGCAATTGATAGAAGAGCAAATAATTATGATGATATCCAAGGCAATGAGCATGAATATAGGCATCACGTCCAAGATTAGTAGACCGACCCTTGCCTGCATCTACTACTATTACTCCACACATCGACCAATATCCAACATGCATCTAGTGTATTAAGTTCATGGAGAAACAGAGTAATACAATAAGAACGATGACATGATGTAGACAAGATATATTCATGTAGGAATATACCCCATCTTTTTATCCTTAATAGCAGCGATACATGCATGCCTCACTACCCCTTCTGTCACTAGGTGAGGACACCGCAAGATCAAACCCATCACAAAGCGCCTCTTTCCATTGCAAGAAAAACCAATCTAGTTGGCCAAACCAAACCAAAGTTTCAGAGAAGAAATACAAGGCTATAAATAATCATGCATATAAGAGATCAAAGAAGACTCAAATAATATTGATGGATATAGATCTGATAATAAACTTGCAATTCATCGGATCCCAATAAACACACCGCAAAAAGTCATTACATCAAATAGATCTCCAAGAACATCGAGGAGAACATTCTATTGTGAATCAAAATGAGAGAAGAAGCTACCTAGCTACTCCCGACGGATCCGCAGGTCTATGGTGAACTACTCACGCATCATCGGAGGAGCACCAATGATGATGATGAACCCCTTCGTGATCGTGTTCCCCTTCGGCAGAGTGCCGGAATAGGGCTCTAGATTGGATCCCGTGGTTCTAGAATTTGCGGCGGCTGGAATTGTGTTTCGTTGACTCCCCCAGGGTTTCTGGAATATCTGAGAATTTATAAAGCTGAGAGGCGGTGGAGGAGACCCCCATGGGCCCCACCACCCATCAGGGCGTGCTAGGGGCCTCTGGCGCGCCCAGGTGGATGGTGGGCACCATGGGCCTCCCCCTGGTACTTCCTTGGCTCCCAAGTTGTCTTCTGGTCCAAAAAAATCTCCAAAAAGTTTCGCTGCGTTTGGACTCTGTTTGATAGGGATATTCTATGAAGTAAAAAAACAAGCAAAAACAGCACTGGGCACTATGTCAATAGGTTAGTCCCAAAAATGATATAAAGTTGCTATAAAATAAAGGTAAAATATCCAAGAATGATAATATAACAGCATGGAACAATAAAAAGTTATAGATACATTGGGGACATATCAGAGACTTTGTTGCTAGAAAACATGGAAGAGGAAGAGAACCATGGGTTCAAAAACCCATGCCCTTTCCACCTAAACCAACTAAGAAAAAAGATGATAAAGAATTTGAACGCTTTGATGAAATGCTTAGGCCAGTCTTTTTGCGCACCTGCATGACTGATATTTTAAAGATGGCCCCTTATGCAAAATACATGGAAGACATCATCACTAATAAGAGAAAGATAACGGAAGCTGAAATCTCCACCATGCTTGCTAATTATTCTTTTAAGGATGGAGTACCTAAAAAACTTGGAGATCCAAGAATACCAACTATACCTTGCTCCATCAAAAGAAATCATGTTAAAACTGCTTTGTGTGATTTGGGAGCTGGTGTTAGTGTTATGCTTTTCTCCTTATATAAAAGACTTGATTTGAATAAACTCACACCTACTGAAATATCTTTGCAAATGGCTGACAAATCAACTGCCATACCTATCGGTATTTGTGAGGATGTGCCCGTTGTTGTTGCAAATGTTACTATCTTAACTGACTTTGTTATACTTGAGATGCCCGAGGACGACAACATGTCGATTATCCTTGGTAGACCCTTTTTGAATACTGCAGGGGCTGTTATTGATTAATAAAAGCAAGATCACTTTTCATATCAATGGTAATGAGCATACGATGCACTTTCCGAAGAAACAATTACAAGTGAATGGTATTAATGTTATTGAAAAATCTCCGACACTCACTATTGGAAGTTTTCAACTACCTCTACCTACTGCCAAAAAGAAATATGAAATGCTTATTGTTGGGGACATGCATATCCCCGTTGAGGTAACTTGGTGTTTTACAAGAGTTCTTTGGTTTCATGCTAATCGAAGGTGGTTGTTAATAAGACTTGATCAACCTTATTAATGGATCATTTTTGATAGGTATGAAGTTGATGAATTTAGTAAGCACCACCTTTTGCTCTCAACTTTTGTTTTCTGTTTTTCTTAGTTAAATAAAATAAAATGCCATGTTTTGTCTAATTTTTGAATTTCTCGTACAATAAAAGTTCTCAGAATGCCCTGAAAATTTAATACAATTTTTTTCTGAATGTTTCTAAATTTTTGGTGCAAATAACATCAGGGGGGTGCACCTGGTGACCACAAGACACCAGGGTGCGCCAGCAACCCAGGCGCGCCTTGGTGGGTTGTGGTCCCCATGTGGGTCCGCTCACTTACATATTTAGCACATGTCATCTCCTACCTCTAGAAAAAATTTACCATAGCTCTATTTCTCGCGTTCTTGCTCTCAAACCCGCGGATTTCGATCTCTTTGCATGAAACTCCATTTCCAAAATTGTTTTGGGGGATTGCTACTTGGTATGTGCCTCCTCCATTGCTCCAATTAGTTTTTGCTTTAGTGGTTTATATTTTGAATAATTAGCTACTCTTGGTGCTGCTGTAGACGAGCTTGCGTGTTGATTTCTTAAAGTTCTAAGTAGTTTGAATGCTTAGTATGGCCTTTATGCACCCTTATGAGTAGTTGCTATAAATCTTGTTAAGTTTTGTTGACAAAAATTTTGTCCCAAAAATTTTTAGAAATTGTTCGCAAATAAAAATGCAATTCTTCAGGAGTTCTTTGAGGAGGAAGTCTTCCGAGGCATCATCTAGTAGTGGCTCAATACGACGGAGGTTATCAGAATCGCGATTGTGTTATACGATTCTACGACTTTATGATCCAAACAAACCACTCTGATTCTACGATTTTAGTTCATAGAACATATGTTTCTACAATCCTGATAGTGAAGATTCTACGATTTGCGATCCTACCATCGAGCTATGATCCGATTCAAAATTGTGATTCTGACAACCTTCACAGTCTTATGTTGAACCAAGCGCAAGCGAAATGCGGGATGCGGCTATCAAATAAAGTTTATGGTCGTGTAACAATTTCATGGTGAGCGTAGGTATTAGGGAAGAATTTGAGGAATATGTGCAAAACACCGGGCTCAGTCCCTACATCGAAGATAAGTGCATTCAGCATCTCAACCCCACAGAAACATTCACTAAGAAAATTAAATTTCATCCACGTGAGTCTAGAGTTTCATTTAGTCTTTATAATCATCCATGTACCATGCCTCTAGAGATGTTTTCTAATGCGTGCAAAATTCCATATTGGGGTTCGCTAGAGGAGCCACCAAGATTTGAATATGAGTCATTTTTGGCTAGTCTTTGCTACGGTGCGGATAGAGGAGTGACACAAGGTAGAATAAAAAGTGTTCACTTCCCATCAATTCAATACTTTGCACTGCTTAATGGCAAATGCATCGTAGGCAAGAAAGATTGTAGCACACTATGTGCCCCTGACTTGAGCCTCATACACACTGCTCTGACCGGAATTAAACACTATAATCTTGGAGCAATTGTTGCA
The DNA here is from genome assembly GCF_002162155.2 of Triticum dicoccoides. Lineage (NCBI taxonomy): Eukaryota > Viridiplantae > Streptophyta > Magnoliopsida > Poales > Poaceae > Triticum > Triticum dicoccoides. The sequence goes on along the minus strand of NC_041387.1, from coordinate 138,171,065 downwards.
CAAAGGTTGCAGCACAACACCGGTAGTGGTTATTTTTTATGGTGGGATTTACGCTTCTCATTTAGCTAGAGAGGTTGGTGTAACACCTCTGCATGATGACCCCATCCTACCTACTCAGTACTTAAACTTTGATGCCATGAAACGTCATAAGTTCCTTACAGGCATGTCCACTAATTATACTTATAACCTGAGGTTTAATAAGGAACCTATTGTACCGGTTGTTTTGCCTGCTCCTGTTCTTTTTTATTATCACTGCAATAGAAGATATTATGTCTTGTAGAACGAGGCTCGCGCGTACAATGCCGAGGTTGAGGCAGCTAGACAAGCTGAGATGGTCGCAACAAGAGCCTCCATGAGCTATCACTCATATTATTCTCGAGGCCGCGAGTGGTGATTACCAAGCCAGGCCAAAAGCCTAATCTTGGGGGAGTACGTATTTCTACCGACATTACATTCATGTTCACACATTTCATTCCAGTTGTCGGTGTTCACACTTTTTCATTGTATTATCCATGCTAGATTTATTTTCTCGCTTTCTTCTTGTGTGTTTGAAAAACCTTCAGAAAATCCAAAACAAATGTTTCTTGCTTCTTTTCGTTTTTTCTTCTAGTTTAGTTAGTTATAGTATTAAAAAGAAAACCCCAAAAGATTTCCTTATTCTTCTTTTGCTTGTGGGGAGCTTTCCCGTGTAAATATTTTTTTTCTCATTTTTGTTTTTGTTTTCCTTTAAGTTGCTTTCTTCAAGAAAAACCCAAAACTCCAAAAACCTTTCAGTGTGTTTCTTTGAAATTATTTTTCTTTTATTGAGTCTTACCAAGGAGAATACCACGATGAAAATGTTGAGTGGCTCTCATATGCATTGCTATTGAATTAACAAGGAGCCCAAATTACCTTGTCTTCTCCTTTTGAATAGAATGTTCGCAGATTCTAGCTTAGTCCACGACACTCTTGCACTATTATTATTTTCATATCATTTGGTCGTGCAAGTGAAATGCAATAATGACAATATTTGATGAGCTGGTTGTGGCAGAGAGAAACGGGTATGAACTCAACTTGTTCTATTTTTGTAAATATATTTAACCTAGTATTCATGGTTCAACATATTATGATCAAACATGTTTGCAATGACAATTAGAGATTATAGTTTCTCATGCCATGCTTAAGTAGCTAGGAGTGGATAATTATTTATCCTGGATGTCAACATGCATTGAAATGATTGTGATGTAGTATGATGATATGGTATCCTCCTCTAAATATTCATGCATGTAGTTGAATCAAAACCAACATAGCCTCTACGATATTTATATTCATGGTGTTCATATCCTACTCATGCTAGTATTCAATGTTAATTATGCATAACACATGTTCATGACCGATTTCGCTCTCTAGCTGGCCGCTTCTCAACCTATTTGCTAGCCTTCGCCTGTACTAAGCGGGAATACTGTTTGTGCATCGAAATCCTAAAACCCAAGTTATTCCAGATAAGTCCACCATATCTACCTATATGCGGTATTATCCTGTGGTTCCAAGTAAATTTGCATGTGCCACCTCTAAAATTTCAAATAAACATCTATTTTGTGTGCCTAGACCGCTCATGGAGCGACAGGGGGTGGTCGATATCTTCCATGCTAAGCATGTTATTCTCATGATGAGTGTTTATTCACTCATCCTTGCACGAGAGGGGCGGTAATAGGGATTCACAGTCCCAAAATCAAAAATTGCAAATAATTAAACAAAACTCTCCCACGACTGATGTTGGTATGGACGGTACCCGTGGATTCGGCTTGCCGTGGAGTGTGTTTGTTGGTGGAGGGGGAGTAAACCTCTAATTTTATCGCTTGGAACCGCCACTAATGTGTTTAGCATGGAATATATTGATAACTCTTGCTCGTAACGTTGACAGGAAGGGTGTACCCTCCCAAAATTACATTTATCTCTGTTTTAAAGCTTTGAGCTCTAGCACCGTTGCAAATCTCTGCTTCCCCTTGCAAAGGGACTATCTATTTAATTTTATGTTGAGTCATCACCATCTCAAATAAGCGCCAAATCTAAGAGCACTATTGTCATCCTCATGCATTGTGTATAGTTAATGTTGGATTCATCATGACTGGATCTTTTCTACCATGAATTACAATATTTAGTTGCTCCTTGTACTTTGGAGGTGCTCTGCATTTATGTTTTGCGGTCTCAGAAAGGGCTAGCGAGATACCATTGTTGTCATATTATATCATGGTTGTTTTGACAAAGTGTTTTCATTTGAGATATCTTATTATTGCTCTCCAGTTGCTTATGCCATTGATATGAGTTAATATAATTTTTAATAGTTATTGTTGACATGGTTAGTCATGATCTTTGCTGAAAACCTGAGTGCTACTTAAGCTTATTTATGTAAAGAAGAACAAAAGAGTTCGTAAAAGTTTTCTTTTTCACTTTTAGTTTATCAACCGAATTGCTTGAGGACAAGCAAAGGTTTAAGCTTGGGGGAGTTGATATGTCTCCGTAATATCTACTTCTCCTAATGCTTTTGCTCTTGTTTTAGACTCTAATTTGCATGGTTTGAATGAAACTAACCCGGACTAACGTTGTTTCAGCAGAACTACCATGGTGTTGTTTTTATGCAGAAATAAAAGTTCTTGGAATGGAAGAAAACTTTTTGCAGAATTATTTTACAATAAAAGAAAAATACTGGAGCCAAGAACCACCGGCGGGGGCCCTTGGCTGGGCACAAGACACCAGGGCGCCCCCCCTCTAGCGCACCCTGGTGGGTTGTCCCCACCTCGTGGGTCCGTAGACCCTAATTCCGACGCTATACAATTCTATTTTTGGAGAAAAAAATGGAGAGAAAGTTTCATTGCGTATCACGATGCGGAGCCACCGCTACCTCATGTTCTTCATTGGGAGGCCAGATCCGGAGCCCGTTCGGGGCTCCGAAGAGGGGAATCTTCGGTCTTCGTCATCACCAACCCTCCTTCATGACCAATTCCATGATGGTCCCCACCGGGAGTGAGTAATTCCTTCATATGCTCGCTGGTCGATGAGGAGTTGGATGAGATTCATCATTTAATCAAGTTAGTTTTGTTAGGGCTTGATCCCTAGTATCCACTATGTTATGAGATTGATGTTGTTATGACTTTGCCATGCTTAATACTTGTCACTTAGGCCCCGGTGACATGATTTCAGATCTGAACCGTTTATGTTTTCACCATTATATCTATGTTCTAGATCTGATCCCGATCTTGCAAGTCATATTCACCTATTATGTGTTAAGATCTGTAAACCCCAATCTGACAGTAATTGGGATACTTCCTGTTGATGACTGATAGTCTGATACATCCATTTTGCATCATCCTTTTATATTGGTATTTATTGCATTATGGGATGTTATTACACCTCATAGCACAATACTTATGCCTTTTCTCTCTTATTTCACAAGGTTTACACGAAGAGGGAGAATGCCGGTAGCTGGAATTCTGGGCTGGAAAAGGAGCAAATATTAGAGACCTATTCAGCACAACTCCAAAAGTCCCGAAACTTCACGGAGAATTATTTTGGAATATATAAAAAATACTAGGGAAGAAAGCACATGAGGGGACCCACCAACCATCCACAAGGGTGGTGGGCGCGCCCTACCCCCCTGGGCGTGGCCCCCTGCCTTGTTGGCCCCCCTGGCAGGCCTCCGGTGCCCATCTTCTACTATATGGTGTGTTTTGACCTAAAAAATCATAAGGAAGATTTTGGGACGAAGCGCCGCCGTCTCGAGGCGGAACCTGGGCAGAACCAATCTAGGGCTCCGGCGGAGCTGTTCTGCCGGGGAAACTTCCCTCCCAAAGGGGGAAATCAAAACCATCGTCATCACCAACGATCCTCTCATCGAGAGGGGGTCAATATGCATCAACATCTTCACCAGCACAATCTCCTCTCCAAACCCTAGTTGTTCTCTTGTATCCGATCTTTGTCTCAAAACCTCAGATTGGTACCTATGGGTTGCTAGTAGTGTTGATTACTCCTTGTAGTTGATGCTAGTTGGTTTATTCGGTGGAAGATCATATGTTCAGATCCTTACTGATAATTGATACTTCTCCAATGTATCTATAATTTATGAAGTATTCATGCCATTATATTATCATTCTTGGATGTTTTACAATCATTTTATAGCAACTTTATATCATTTTTTGGGACTAACCTATTGACCCAGTGCCCAGTGCCAGTTGCTGTTTTTTTCCTGTTTTTTTACATGACAGGAAATCAATATCAAACAGAGTCCAAACACCGCGAAACTCCTTGGAGAATTTTTATGGACCAGAACAACCAGGATGGGCCAAAGCAGCTCCTGGGGGGTGCCCCGAGGGGGGCACAACTCACCAGGGCGCCCCTGGGCCCCCAGGCGCGCCCAGGTGGGTTGTGCCCACCTCGGTGTCCTCCTGCATCCCTTCTTCGCCCTATAAAATCCCAAATATTCCAAAACCCTTCGGGGTAGTCCTAGATCAGAAGTTCCGTCGCCGCAAGGCCTCTGTATCCACGAGATCCAATCTAGACCCCATTTCGGCACCCTGCCAAAGGGGGGAATCATCATCGGTGGCCATCTTCGTCATCCCGGTGGCCACCACGATGAGGAGGGAGTAGTCCACCCTCGGGGTTGAGGGTTTGTACCAGTATCTATGTGTTTAATCTCTCTCTCTCTCTCTCTCTCTCTCTCGTGTTCTTGAGATGTCACGATCTTGATGTATCGCGGGCTTTGTTAATATAATCAAATCATATGGTGTTTTCCCCTCTCTATCTTGTTGTGATGAATTGAGTTTTCCCTTTGAGATTTCGTTGTTATCGGATTGAATACTTTTATGGATTTGAAAACACTTGATATATGTCTTGCAATTGAATACTCGTGGTGACAATGGGGTATCGTATTGATTCACTTGATATATGTTTTGGCACTCAACTCGCGGATTCCCGAGGTGACATTGGGGTAATCTATGCATAGGGGTTGATGCATGTTCTTGACTTTGTTTCTCCGGTAGAAATCTTGGGGTACTCTTTGAAGTTCTTTGTGTTGGATTGAATATTATAAATCTAAATTTGCTTTGGTGTTATTTTAGTACGAACTCTAGGATAGATTGAACGGAAAGAAAAGCTTTGTGTTATTTTAGTACGAACTCTTGAATAGATCGAATGGAAAGAATAGCTTTGAGGTGGTTTCATACCATACAAACAATTCTGTCTTATGTTCTCCGCTAGATAGGAACTTTGGAGTGATTCTTCATCGCACTTTCAGGGATGGTTATATGATCCAACTACGTTAGCATTGTTGAGAGATTGCACTAGTGAAAGTATGCACCCTAGGCCTCATTTTCCATTATTGCAATACCATTTTTGTGCCTGTTTATTATTTGCTACCTTGCTGTTTTTATTTATTCAGATTATAAAAATATATTTCTACCATCTATATTACACTTTTATCATCATCTCTTCGCCGAACTAGTGCACCTATACAATTTGCCATTGTATTGGGTGTTTTGGGGACACAAGAGATTTCTTGTATTTGGTTGCAGGGTCATTTGAGAGAGACCATCTTCATCCTACACCTCTCATGGATTGATAAACCTTAGGTCATCCACTTGAGGGAAAATTGCTACTATCCTACAAAACTCTGCGCTTGGAGGCCCAACACGTGTCTACAAGAATAAAGTTGTGTAGTAGACATCAAGCTCTTTTCTGGCGCCGTTGCCACGGAGGTGAGTGCTTGAAGGTATATCTTTAGATCTTGCAATCGAATCTTTTAGTTTCTTGTTTTATCACTAGTTTGGTTTATAAAAGAAAACTACATAAAAATGGAATTGAGGTTGCATCATATTATTGGTCATCTTTATATTATCTTTCTTTAAAATGATGGTTCGGAAAATTGTGCTCAACTGATAGAAGAAGAATTCAATAGAATGTTTGGTATAAATGATGAGTATGATTGCAATATTGTTAGTATGAACTCTTTGAATATGCATGATGCTAGTGATATGCAAAGCCATAAGCTTGGGGATGCTATGTTTGATGGAGATGATAATTTTAGTCCCCCAAATTTTGATGAGAAAGTTTATTATGATGATTGCATGCCTCCTATTTATGATGATTATGGTGATGACATGTATTCTATAAAGAGTAATGATATTCAAGATTTTAATGCTCAAATTGATTATGTGGATCAAGTATCATGTGATAGTTATTTTGTTGAGTCTGCTCCCACTACTATTGATGAGAATAAATTTGCTTATGTGGAGAGTAATAAAAAATTATGCATGTGGATCATGAAAAGAATGCTTTATGTGATGGCTATATTGTTGACTTCATTCATGATGCCACTGAAAATTATTATGAGGGAGAAACATATGCTTGTAGGAATTGCAATAATATCAAGTTTCCTCTCTATGTGTTGAAACTTTTGAAGTATTGCTTGTTTTGCCTTCCTATGCTAGATGATTATTGTTCCCATAAATTGTTTGCTCACAAAATCCCTATATAGGAAATGGGTTAGACTTAAATGTACTTGCCATGTGATTCATGATGCTCTTGTTATGTTTCAACTTTTATCTTTTATGCGAGCATCATTGAAATCATCATGCCTAGCTAAAAGGCATTAAAGAAAAGCGCTTGTTGGGAGACAACCCAACACTTTTACCTACTGTTTTTGTGTGTTCACATGATTAAGCTACTGTAGTAATCTTGTTTTATTGCTTTCGTTTTAATAAAGTGCCAAGTAAAGCCTTTGGGATCATGTTGGGTGATAGTAGATTTCATCTTGCTGAAAAACATAAACTTTTGCGCTCACAAAAATAACTCTCACTTTTAACAGAAGGGTGCTTTTGAGTTGATTCTTTTTGAAGAAGATTAATATAAAAATTTCTCACGTGGTCCAATTTGTTTCATAATTATTGGAGTAGCGTAAGTATGGTTTGAGTACAGATTACTACAAACTATTCTGTTTTTGACAGATTCTGTTTTCAATGCATAGTTTGCTTGTTTCCTTGTGTCTATGTCTTATATTGCTCAATATAAATTGCGGAAATGATATTATACAGTAGTCATTGTGTGAAAAAATTATGAATCTTGTCTTTTACAGTACCAAAAGTGAAATGGTTTGCTCTTTATCATATTAACCTATCTCACAAAGTTCCATTAAGTTTTGTGTGATTGAAGTTTTCAAGTTTTGGGTGAGATGTCGATATGAGGAGAATAAGTAGTGACAAAACCCTAAACTTGGGGATGCCCAAGGCACCCCAAGTTAATATCCAAGGAGGATCCAAGCGACTAAGCTTGGGGATGCCCCGGAAGGCATCCCTTCTTCCGTCTCCAACATTATCGGTAACCTCACTTGGAGCTATGTTTTCATTCGTCATATGATATGTGTTTTTGTTGGAGCCTAAATTTATTTTATTAGGATTTGATTGATGTTATTTATAATAATTTTTTGCATCTTTTATTTCAATAAAAGTGGCAATGATAGCCTTTGCCATGCTTATTTTGCAAGTATACTTGTTGCTGTTTGAAAACAGAAAGTTTATCGCTATTGCAAAAATTCCCTAGAAAAGTCATAATATGATAAAATATTGAAACTTATTGCAAAATAAGCTATGATAAATTTTCTACAGTGTGTAATTTGTTTCATAATTTTTAGAGTTTAAGAAGTATTGATACTCTTGCATTCTATACAGACTGTACTGTTTTGGCAGATTGCTGTTATGGTTGCATTGTTTGCATATGTTTGTTTGTTTAATGATTCTATTTGAGGATAGGACTATTAAATATGCAGAGGCATTTAGTATGAAATGTTGAATAATAATTTTAGTGATTTTCTACATTAGAGAATAATAAGGTTTTGCATTGGTTTATACTAACTTATCTCATGAGTTTTTGTTGAGTTTTGTGTGGATGAAGCTTTTGAGATTTAGGAAAACCGTGATATGAGAAGAATTAAGGAGACACAAAAGCTCAAGCTTGGGTATGCCCAAGGCATCCCAAGTTAATATTCAAAGAAGTCTCAAGCATGTAAGCTTGGGGATGCCCCGGTAGGCATCCCACCTTTCTTCTTCAACAATTATCGGTTAGTACTGGTTGAGCCAAAGTTTTTGCTTCTTCACATGAGTTGTGCTATTCTTGGAATGCCATTTTGTTTTGTGTTGCTTGCTATTTTAATAAAATACTTAGACATAAAAGTTTTTAAATGAAATAGAGTCCTCAAATAGTTGCCAGGGAGGCTAAGTAAGCGGCATTCACATCCCTCAACAAAGCTCTTTTATATGGAATTGCTCCAGTGCTTCACTTATATCCTATGAGTAATTTGTTGAATAAATTGAATGTCATGAAGTTCAAATCATACTATGCCTAGTGGTAGCTTCACATTGGGTTTAGAAAGTGAAAGCTTTTGAATCTTGACAATCACAATTTTGGTCATACAAGCAATTCACGAATAATTAGTATAAGGAAGAGAACTTTCACATGCAAATACACTATCTTGAAAATCATTTGTGATTGTGAGCCCCCATCAAAATAATTAGTATATGCCAAAATTGTTGACGTTGGACAAGGAAGACAATGTAATATTTATGTTTGTTCATATTCACATAGAAGTTATATTATCATAGATCCTTCAACATGTGGTGCTTGCCCCCTATCTTTGCTAGCCAAAAATTCCGCACCAAGTAGAGATACTACTTGTGCATCCAAAAAACCCTTAAACCCAAATCTTTTTTTGGGAGTCCACCATACCTACCTAAGGATTGAGCAAGATCCTTCAAGTAAGTTGTCATCGGTGCAAGAAGGCAATAAAAATTGCTTCTAAAAGTGTTAGATCATTTGGTGTAAGAGAAATTGAGCGGTGTACGAACTTGTGATGGCAAAGAATAAAAGCGACAGACTGCATAGTAAAGGTTGCTATCATAAGGGGCAATATAACGTGACGTTCTTTTGCACTAAGGGGTTGAGCATACAGACAAATAAGCATGGCAACCTCTTCTTCCCTCTGCGAAGGGCCTATCTTTTACTTTTATGCAAAGAGTGAAAGTGCAACTATCCCTAGGTGATTTTGGTAATTCATAACAACATATAGCTCATTGAGCTAATGCTACTCCAAGACATATATTTCAAGAAATCTTAATGAATGGCATGGCATGGATGATGAAAGTGGATCCCTCAAAATACTAAGGACAAAGGATTGGCTCAAGCTCAATAGCTCAAGACTCTTCATTTTATATTTTAGTGATCCAAGATCACATTGAGTCTATAGGAAAAGCCAATACTATCAAGGAGGGACGAGGTGTTGCTTAATGAGCCTCTTGCTTCATGTGCTTAGTGAGATGCTCCAAAACCCTCAGCTACTTTCTCACATCCACAAATGACCTAAACCCAAAGCCAAAATCGGTCACACCGATTCTTCCTATCCGGCGCCACAGATTTCAAATGTCATAGCCACTGCCACAAACCCTAGGCAAATCGGTTCTACCAATAGGGATCTCGGTCTCACCGAGATGGGATGGTAATCTCTCTGTTTCCCTTCGTAACGTTTCGGTCAAACCGAAGTGAGCAATCGGTCCCACCGAGATTGCAATGTAAACTCTCTGTTTCCCTTTTGTAACATTTCGGTCTCACCGAAAAGAGCAAATCGGTCCCACCGAGTTTACCTGACCAACTCTCTGGAAAGCCTATTACCAAAATCAGTCTCACCGAGTTTTTGTAATCGGTCTTACCGAGATTACGTTATGCCCTAACCCTAACCGAATCGGTCTCACCGAGTTGCATGTCAGTCCCACCGAAAATCACTAACGGTCACTAGGTTTACTAAATCGGTCCGACCGAGTCTATTGAATAGGTCCCACCGAGTTTGGTAAATTGTGTGTAACGGTTAGATTTTGTGTGGAGGCTATATATACCCCTCCACCCCCTCTTCATTCATGGAGAGAGCCATCAGACTAAACCTACACTTCAACTTACCAGTTCTGAGTAAGAACCACCTACTCATGTGTTGAGGCCAAGATATTCCATTCCTACCATATGAATCTTGATCTCTAGCCTTCCCCAAGTTGCTTTCCACTCAAATTTTCTTTCCACCAGATCCAAATCCTATGAGAGAGAGTTGAGTGTTGGGGAGACTATCATTTGAAGCACAAGAGCAAGGAGTTCATCATCAACGCACCATTTGTTACTTCTTGGAGAGTGGTGTCTCCTAGATTGGCTAGGTGTCACTTGGGAGCCTCCGACAAGATTGTGGAGTTGAACCAAGGAGTTTGTAAGGGCAAGGAGTTCGCCTACTTCGTGAAGATCTACCGCTAGTGAGGCAAGTCCTTCGTGGGCGACGGCCATGGTGGGATAGACAAGGTTGCTTCTTCGTGGACCCTTCTTGGGTGGAGCCCTCCGTGGACTCGCGCGACCGTTACCCTTCGTGGGTTGAAGTCTCCATGAACGTGGATGTACGATAGCACCACCTATCGGAACCACGCCAAAAACATCCGTGTCTCCAACTGCGTTTGAATCATCCAAACCCTTCCCTTTACTTTCTTGCAAGTTGCATGCTTTAATTTCCGCCGCCTATATACTCTTTGCATGCTTGCTTGAACTATGTGATGATTGCTTGACTTGTCCTAAGATAGCTAAAATCTACCAAACTCTAAAATTGGGAAAAGGTTAAGTTTTTAATTGGTCAAGTAGTCTAATCACCCCCCTCTAGACATACTTCAAGGTCCTACAAGTGGTATCAGAGCTTTGGTCTCCATTTGCTTTGATTTCCATAGCTTTTTGTGGTCATAGCCTTGGTTTCACAACCTAGGAGAGTATGGCGTCTAGAGAGGGAAATTATCACCATAGAGGTCCTTACTTTGATGGTACTAATTTTGCTAGTTGGAAGCATAAGATGAAAATGCATATTCTCGGACATAACCCCGCCGTTTGGGCTATTATTTGTATTGGATTGCAAGGTGAATTCTTTGATGGGAGAGAGCCGAACCGTGAAGCTAATGCGGAAGAATTGAAGATGCTGCAATACAACGCTCAAGCTTGTGATATCATCTTCAACGGATTGTGCCCCAAAGAATTCAACAAAATCAGCTGTCTTGAGAATGCAAAGGAAATTTGGGACACTTTGATTGATATGCACGAAGGTACCAAATCCGTCAAGGAATTCAAGTTGGATGTGCTCCAAAGTCAGCTTGACAAGTTCAAAATGAAGGATGGTGAAGGTGTCACTAAAATGTACTCTAGGGTTGCTCTTATTACAAATGAGATTGCCGGCTTAGGGAGTGAAGAGATGACCGACAGATTCATCATCAAGAAGATCCTAAGAGAATTGGATGGAAAGTATGATACCGTGTGCACATTGATCCAAATGATGCCAAACTACAAAGATCTCAAGCCAACGGAAGTCATTGGAAGAATTGTTGCTCATGAGATATCACTCAAAGATAAGGAGGAACTTCACAACAAGTCAAGTGGTGCTTACAAAGCCTCAAGTGAAGCCCCCACATCATCAAGTGAGAAACAAACCTTCAATGAAGAATTGATCTTAATGGTGAAGAACTTCAACAAATTCTACAAGAGTAGAAGCAAAGAAAGAAGCTCCAAGTCAAGGTCTTACCATGACAAAAGATCTTCTAGTCGAGAGCGCAATTGCTACAATAGTGGGAGGCCTGGACACTATTCCAATGAGTGTACGGCACCCTACAAAAGAAGAGAAGATTCTCCAAAAAGAAGAAGGAAAAGAGAAGAATCACCACCAAGAGAGAGAAGGAGTAGAGATGATCGTTATGAACGAAGATCCTCACGGAGAAGCAAGGATTCGGAAAGGAAGGACAAGTCATCAAGGAGCTACACAAAATGAAGACATAAAGCTCATGTTGGTGAATGGGTTTCCGGCTCCGACTCTGACAAACACTCCGAGAGAAGCTATCACTCCGACTCCGAATATACTCAAGATGAAGGTGTTGCGAGTCTAGCACTTGTGTCAACCAACTCCTACGACATATTTGATTCACCAAATGAAGGAATTGGAAGATGCTTCATGGCTAAAGGTCCAAAGGTAACACATCCTGAGTATGTTGATTTCAATAGTGATGAAGATGACTTGCTTGTGGATGATGATTTACTTGTTGACAACTCTAGTGATGAATACTATGATGAAACATTAATTAATCATGCTAAACAAGATAAAACGAATGACAATGATAAGGAGAAGATCGAGCTTCTAACTAAAGAACTAAACACTCTTAAGTTAGCTCATGAAACTATCTTCGAAAATCATCGAGAACTTTTAAGGGCTCATGAGAAGTTACGCTTTGAAAAGCTCAATCTTGAGCAAGAGCATGAGTTCTTAAAGGCAATCAATGATGATCTTCGCAAGAAAATTTCTTCTTACATTGCCAAGCGTTTACTCCTATCAACTTACATGCCTCAAGTCAAGTCTAGTAACAAGTACAAGAAAGATACTTCCTCTAGTAGTAACAATAATAATGTCAAATCCAATATTGTTGCTTCTAGTAGTTCTCTTGATTCCACTAATGATTCTCTCAGCCAAGTTACACTTGAGCAAGAAAATAGCTTATTGAAGGGAATTATAGAGAAAGGTGTTTACAAGAGCCTTGCCGGGAGTAAGCAATTCGAGGAAATTGTACGCAAGCAAGGAAGACACCGGAAGAATCAAGGTGTTGGTTTTGAACGAAAGTTCAATGCCAATGGAGTTGAGTGGGAAGAAGATCAATACCCCAAGATGAAGTTTGTTCCTCAACAAGAGAAGTATGATCCTACTTCCTTCAAGGGAACACAAGTTCAAGATGATCTTCCACCACAAGACCGTAAAGGCAAGGACAAGCTTCAAGAAGAGATTGATGCATTTGAAGAAGCACCTAAGGTCTCGGTCAAGTGGATTCCCAAGACTACGTCAAGTTCTACTTCATCAAGTACAACTAATACTCCAAGGATTCCCGTCAAGATGATGTGGATCCCGAAGAAGAAGAACTAGAGAGTTCTTGAGGGTGACTCCGCCAACATTCTTCACTCATATTATTATGGCAAGGACAAGTGCAATCAACTTCCACATCTTGCACTAGTTCAAGGAGTCACAAACCCTCATGTTGGTAAGGCAAGGAACAAGGTAACCTAATGATTTCATGGACATCATCTTGTGTGTGCATCACTCTATGTCTATGGATATTCTTGTTTGTTCCTTGTGGGACTAACCCATGTAGGTATGTTGAAAGTGCAACTCACTCCAACGGATTTCTCCAAATGATCTACATCAACATTGAGCATCCACATCTTCAACACCCACATGAAGTCATCATCGACAAAAACCCAAGGTTAGTTCATCCCTCTAAAAGGGGATCTCTCACCTAGGGGGAGCTTAACTCTAAGACTTGAGTCAAAGCAACTCTAATGGTGTGAACACATCAATGCATTATGTAAAAGTGGTAACCCCACTTGGGCTTAAACGATGAGTATGACCTATGATCAAATGTTTATCATTTGACTCCTAAGTCAATATACTCATATATAGATGACCTAGTCATCGCCAATTGTTTGATAGATGCTAGAATTGGTTTAGCATGCTTTGCCACATATTTCATTTGCCATCTTATTGTGTGAGCATGTTGGTGCATATTTTACTCATTCAAGGACATCCACTTGTTGTTTTGATTGTTTGGTTCTTCCTTCTTTTGGCCAAGGGGATGGACAAGAATGCCTAAGAACTTTATCTAGCTATCTATGCTCTTCTCGTCTCAAACTCTATTCATGCTACATCACAAAATTTGATCAAGTAAGATTCGAACCACTCTGTGTGAGGAGCACTCGGAGTCCCCGATTCGTCATAGACTTAAACTTCCAAAACTTCTTTGTGATTCTCGGTCTGACCGATTCCTCCATTTCGGTCTTACCAAGATCACTAAGTCGATCTAGGTTTTCAATCTCGGTGCAACTGATTTGAACTTTTCGGTCACACCGAGTTGCTGTAACTGAACACAGTTATGCATCTCGGTGCCACCGAGTTGTTCCACTTGGTCACACCGACAGGGTCGGGCTATATATAGTCATGGGTAAAAAATTGGAAATTTCTCCGAACCCCTTCGCCCGCGCAATAGCTCGCTCTACCTCCAAGGTCTCCGGATCGTCTCCTTGTCGCCAGCCGCCTCCTGTCGCTAGTCTCTGCCGCCGTAAACAGAATTCAACCCCGCTGTTGCCGCCATAGCGAGTTCATCACCAAGCTAGGGTATGGACTCGATCACAGTGCTATCCTCGTCCGATTCCTAGCACATTGTGTTCTTATTGATTCTTGCCACGATTGAAACACTCCTATCCAGTCAATGCAATCCGTAGATTAGATGAGATTTGAAAATTTAGGGTTAGGTTTCCGCCGAAACCATCTCGGACCCACCGAGTTGAAAAACTCAGTCCCACCGATTTGGCTTATGCCATTGCACTAGTAACTCTCGGTTTGACCGAGAATTGCTAATCGGTGCGACCGATTTTAGGACTTTGTGAAACCCTAGCAGTCTCGGTGCCACCAAACTGTGACTCGGTCCAACCGAGTTCATCAGTTTAGGTTCCAAAACTGCTTCGGTATCACCGAGTTTGAAAATCGGTTGATCCGAAATGCTTTCTGTGGAAAACTAAAACTGAATTTTTGAATCATTCTTTTGCAAAAATCTCTGCATTTTGTGATGCTCATCCACTCCATCTCATCTATAACTCTTCACAGGGTCAGCAGTCAAAATTTGCAGCATGTCAGACCAGAGTGACAGTCAGAACTGGTCAGAAGGGCAGATGCAAATGAGTGAGGGCACTAGTCCCTCCAGCACTTCAGATGAAGGCAGCAGGAGCACTCCTAGCAACCTGCCTAAGGCTGCTACCAGGCAAAGGAAGAATAGAACTTTAGACTCTGAAGATGAGGATTATAGAGCTGAAGAGGATGAAGCTACTTCCAAGAAAGTAGTACTCAAAAAGGAGTATGGCTCAGCAAAGCATACAAAGCCAGCCATGAAGATTAAAAGGCCTGCAGGAAGACAACCAATGTCCAAAGCCAGAGCATCAACTCAACTGCCTGAAAAGTCTGATCCCAAAGAGCCAGCTGCTGAAGGAAAGAAAAGGAAGGAAAGGGTCAAGAAGACCATGGCCAGAGTTGTTGGGCAACCTTCCATGATGGAAGAAGAAGAAGAGCTTGCTGCACCAGCACCAAAAGCACCAAAGGTTATGGGAGATGCTATTAGATCAAGGACTGCAACATCTAAGCCCAAGGAAGCACCCAAAGCTGCCCCCAAGGCCAAGTCCACACCAAAGAGGAATACCAGGAGTATTCCAGCTGCTGAGAAGAACAAGGCCCCAGTGCCTGAGGTTGCTGAGAAGGAAGATGAAGAAGGACAAGTTCTGAGGAAGCTCAAGCCCAAGATACCAGACCATAATGATGCCCATCCTGTTGCTGAGGACATGAACATTAGAAAAGATTCAGGGTTGAGGCTATGGAGGATGGCAGATCCATATGCCACAAGGAGAAGAACTGTTGTTGATTACAGGTTCCATACAAAGGAACAACAGGACTTCTATGAGACAATCTTGTTGGACAAAAAGCCCATTGTGTGTGATATGAGGTGGGTCGACTGGACCTACATGAAGGAAAATGAAGAACACTATCCAGGAGTACAAGACAGTTTTGTTGCTTGTGGAGTTGCAGACTTTGTTGGGCAGAAGCTCACAAACTGGAATGATGAACTTATAATGCAATTCTACTCCATAGCACACTTCTATCCAGATGGGAGAATAGTTTGGATGTCTGAAGGTACAAGGTACCAGTCAACTGTTGAGGAGTGGGAAAATCTGATAAATGCCCCAAAGGAAAATGATGATGACCTGGATGTATATGCCAAGAAGAAAATGGGACACAATACCATGGCACATATGTACAAGGAGATCCCAGACAAAGCCCTAGAGACTTTCTCTTTTGGATCAGTCCACTTTCTTCTATCAGGGATGCCTACAGTCAACTGGATCCTAAGGCACACTCTATTGCCTAAGTCTGGTGACCACAACATGATGAGAGGGCATGCAATCAACATGTTGCATTTGTTTGATGTGCCTCAGAAATTCAAGGTCATGAGCCTTATAGTAGAAACCATTAAGAGGACTGCAACAGATCATAAGAGGAGTTGTGGATATGCCCCTCAGATTCAGGAGTTGATTAACTCAAAGATGGGCACAAGCAAATATCTATTGGATAGGGAACATTTTCCTCTCTATCCAGACTTTGAGGACAATGAGGTTGTCATGAATGAGGTTGTCATGAATGAGGATGATCCATCATCAGTTCAAGCTCAAGAGAAGAAGGAGAAGGCAAGGAAGGAGAAGGCTGCCAAGATGCCAACTCAAGAGGAGGCATTTGAGTATTTCTTGAAGAACAAGTAGGAGCAGCTTGGTTACTTTATAGCATCAACACTGAGGATTGAGAAGGGGTTGGCCACCTTAACTCAGAATCAGGAAAGCTTGGAAAGAATCATGGGACAAAAATTCTATGATCTTGATGTCAAGGTAACTGAGATTCAGTCAATTGTGGAGCAGCTGCAGGATGACATGCAGGAGAGGAAGGGCAAGACTACCACTAATGTATTTGCCAGACTACCTAGAGCTCAGAGGTCAGCTGCAGTGCTAGTGCCAGACACTAGAGCTACATCATCTGCACCAGCCATAGCTCCTACAGCTCCAGTGCAACCAGCTCCAGCACCAACTCCTCCAGCCCCCTCTACATCAACTGAAGCCTTCGTCCAAGGAACCATCTCTACACCACCAACTGAAGATCAAGCCCGAGAGTCGATCTAGCACTATGCATTTTCTATGAACTTTTTGGTAACTTGTTGCCAAAGGGGGAGAAAAATGTATAGATCATAGGCTTCGAGAGAGAGAGAGTGTTGCTTTTGTTCTCTCTTGCTTTGGTGGTTTAAAACTTGTTTGCTCTTGATTGCTTGAGATACTATGCTATTCTTGTGAGACATTGATGATCATGTGTTTGATCATAAGCTACACTTATGCATGTTTGATGATATTATCCTATCTATCCTATGTGATCATTCACTTTGCTTGGTGATGAGTGCATGTTTTCAAACTTTATCATTTTGAGCGCTCCACCAAGATGTATGTGACATGGAAGAGTAATCCATGAGCCTAATTCCTTGTGCATTTGCAGTCCAAAGCAAATCTCTTAAACTATGCACAAATTTAGGGGGAGCTCTTGCTTATCACATACTTCTCAAAGCGACGATGTTTTTCAATCTTATTATCATTTGTCAAAGCTTTGATCTATATGTTGTCATCAATTACCAAAAAGGGGGAGATTGAAAGTGCAACTATCCCTAGGTGGTTTTGGTAATTCATAACAACATATAGCTCATTGAGCTAATGCTATTCCAAGACATATATTTCAGGAAAGCTCAATGAATGGCATGGCATGGATGATGAAAGTGGATCCCTCAAAATACTAAGGACAAAGGATTGGCTCAAGCTCAATAGCTCAAGACTCTTCATTTTATATTTTAGTGATCCAAGATCACATTGAGTCTATAGGAAAAGCCAATACTATCAAGGAGGGATGAGGTGTTGCTTAATGAGCCTCTTGCTTCATGTGCTTAGTGATATGCTCCAAAACCCTCAGCTACTTTCTCACATCCACAAATGACCTAATCCCAAAGCCAAAATCGGTCACACCGATTCTTCCTATCTGGCGCAACCAATTTCAAATGTCATAGCCACTGCCACAAACTCTAGGCAAATCGGTTCTACCGATAGGGATCTCGGTCTCACCGAGATGGGATTGTAATCTCTCTGTTTCCCTTCGCAACATTTCGGTCAAACCCATGTGAGTGATCGGTCCCACCGAGATTGCAATGTAAACTCTCTGTTTCCCTTTTGTAACATTTCGGTCTCACCGAAAAGAGCAAATCGGTCCCACCGAGTTTACATAACCAACTCTCTGGAAAGCTTATTACCAAAATCGGTCTCACCGAGTTTGTGTAATCGGTCTTACCGAGATTACGTTATGCCCTAACCCTAACCGAATCGGTCTCACCGAGTTGCATGTCAGTCCCACCGAAAATCACTAACGGTCGCTAGGTTTACTAAATCAGTCCGACCGAGTCTATTGAATCGGTCCCACCGAGTTTGGTAAATTGTGTGTAATGGTTAGATTTTGTGTGGAGGCTATATATACCCCTCCACCCCTCTTCATTCATGGAGAGAGCCATCAGACTAAACCTACACTTCCAACTTACCAGTTTTGAGTAAGAAGCACCTACTCATGTGTTGAGGCCAAGATATTCCATTCCTACCATATGAATCTTGATCTCTAGCCTTCCCCAAGTTGCTATCCACTCAAATTTTCTTTCCACCAGATCCAAATCCTATGAGAGAGAGAGTTGAGTGTTGGGGAGACTATCATTTGAAGCACAAGAGGAAGGAGTTCATCATCAACGCACCATTTGTTACTTCTTGGAGAGTGGTGTCTCCTAGATTGGCTAGGTGTCACTTGGGAGCCTCCGACAAGATTGTGGAGTTGAACCAAGGAGTTTGTAAGGGCAAGGAGATCGCCTACTTCGTGAAGATCTACCGCTAGTGAGGCAAGTCCTTCGTGGGCGACGTCCATGGTGGGATAGACAAGGTTGCTTCTTTGTGGACCCTTCTTGGGTGGAGCCCTCCGTGGACTCGCGCAACCGTTACCCTTCGTGGGTTGAAGTCTCCATCAACGTGGATGTACGATAGCACCACCTATCGGAACCATGCCAAAAACATCCGTTTCTCCAACTGCGTTTGAATCCTCCAAACACTTCCCTTTACTTTCTTGCAAGTTGCATGCTTTAATTTCCGCTGCCTATATACTCTTTGCATGCTTGCTTGAACTGTGTGATGATTGCTTGACTTGTCCTAAGATAGCTAAAATCTGCGAAACTCTAAAATTGGGAAAAGGTTAAGATTTTAATTGGTCAAGTAGTCTAATCACCCCCCCTCTAGACATACTTCAAGGTCCTACAAAGAGTCAAAGTTTTTTCTCTCTATTCCTTTTTATTTTTCTCCTTTGGGAAGCATCATGTGGTGAGGAAAGATCTAGGCACATATGTCCAGTTGAATATGGGTAGCATGAGTTATTATTATTGACATCGCCCAAAGGTGAATACGTTGGGAGGCAAAATTATAAGACCCTATCTTTCTATGTGTCCGATTGCTCCCCATTCTCTCGCTTCTTCTATGCCGTTCTTCACCATTATGGCCTCCACGTGCTCCATATTCATCCCAACTCCATCCTCCTCCTGTCCATCTTTGCCTTCTACTGCGAGGCGTTCGTGGGGGGTGATGCCCTCCATCACCATGCTCCGCCACTTCTTCTTCCTCCGCATGGGCGGCCACCATCCCGCTGGGTGCGTCGGCTTTGTTGCAGCCCGGGGCGGTAATGCGATCTCCCTGCCGGGAAGAAGGTGGAGGATGTCGTGAAGAGGTGGGTTCTAATGGATGCCAAGTGCTCGCAGGACTTGCTGGAGATGCCGACCGAGTTCCCCTCCTCCGGGAAGGGGTGGCTTTATGAGAAGATCACCAATCCTTCCTTGAGGCCGTTGGTGAAGAAGATGGAGGAGGACCTGAAGAGCGAGAAGCTGACGGGGGCCATGTTCGTCAATGAGTTCTTGATGCAGCGCCTAGCGCCGCTCCAAGATCGCTCCCGCCCCTTGTGGAAGCTTGGAGCCGCCGATGACAAAATCCTCCTGCGCCAGGACGCCCTTCCCGAGGAGGAGCTGAGCAAGGTGTTGCTTTACTTGACTGGAAAAGACCCAAGCGGTCCTCCAGAGGATTGGCTCCCGCTGTACTGTCGGGTCGATGGGGAGGAGGTTACAACTACCATGCCGGTCTTCGACGAGTTTGGGCTCGTGCGGGCGGGGCCTCCCCCGCTGCCTACCTCCTTGGCGGACTTGTCCTCCGGCAACCAATCCTCCGAGGCCACCGAGGACGAGGTTGTGGAGGAATCCTCTGCCCCAAGGCAGAGGGAGCTCCTCCGTGACTTCCCTGACGATGACAATGACGATGCGCCTCCAGTGGTGGAGCTGGCTCGCCCCTCCGGGGTCACCATGAGATCCAGGGTGGCCTCCTCGAAGCAGCCCAAATGGGCAGCCGCGAAGAAGGCAGGACCGCGCTGATTCCCCCGGGCAGCACTCCGCCTTTGCCAGGAGTGTCCCGAGTGGCGCCAACCGCGAGTTCTCCTGCTCCCAAAGGTACAGCTCCGGCTCGGCCCCCGCTGCTGAGCCTGAAGAGGAGCTATGTCTTCGCCGACTAGTAAGTCTTCTCCCTTTGGTCCTGTCATTGATTCCTGACGCGATGCTTAGCATATTCTCCTGTCATTAGGCAACAGTCGTCAACGAAGCAGAAGGAGGGCGCGGGAGTTTCCGTGGTCGAGCATGCCGAGGTGGTCACCGCAGCCTTGGCGACGGGGAGCGTTGTGGCTCCTACAGCTCCGGCGGTGATGTCATCTCCCCAGGACATGGAAGCCCATCCTCAGGAGGTGCCGACGCCTTTAGCGGGGCTGACCCCGCCGGCACCCATCCTCGCTGCGACTCCTGAGGCCGCCTAGCCTCCTCTTCTCCTGTCCCGGTGCCGAGGACGTCTTCTCTTCTGCCCGTCGTGCAGCTAGGCCATGGTGCCCCTGCCACCTCCGGAGCCCTGGAGGAGGCACGAGCGGCGCTGCCTTCTCCAAGGTGACCTTCGAGGCCCAGAGCGGCGGGTAGCGCTGGGCCGCCTGGGGCTAATCTATGGATGGCTCCAGGCCGACGCGTCTGTACGAGCGGCCTGGGGCTCTATGGAGGAGGCTGAGAAGGTGTCTGGGGTGGCTGCCGGCGCGCGCGACCTGGCGAGAAAGGAGGCCATGGAAGCCGAGGATCGATGCCGCATGGTGGAGGCTGAACTGAAGGCTCTTCAGGATAAACAGGCCGCCCAGGCCAGCCAGCTCCAGGAGCGTGAGGAGAAGCTTAAGGCCCAGGAGGCTGCCGTTGCCGATCGAGACACCGAGCTGAAGAAGGCGGCCCTGGAGTAGGCTGCGGAGCGCGACCGCCTGATGAAGCTGAAGGAGGAGGCGGAGGCGGCCCAGGCGTCCCTTGCCAAGGCCAAGAAAGCGGCCACCATGGAGCGCAGCACCCTTTCCTCCCTCAAGGCGAGGTTCCACAAGGCTCAGCGGTCACTCTTCAGGGACGATCCCTTGAAGAAGGCGACGGTGACGGCCCCGAGGGAGAGCCATGCCGCTCTGCTCCCTGAGGTCTTGGCAGTGCTCGAGGATGTTGTCGATGGGTTTGGCTCTTTGGTCGAAGGTAAGGCGTGCTTGCTTTCTTCCTCAGCCCTTACGTGCATCTTCAACCATCTCTATCTCCGGGATGCTGGCTTTAACTTCTCCTCCTTCCTCGCTCCCGTGGACTCCGACTCCCACGACGCTTCTGCTGCCGCTGTGAAGAGCTCTGTGGACGCCTTGCTGAGCAAGTTCCTTGTCGTCGGTCCTCTGGTCGGGGCCGAGGGGACGGGCGACGCGCCTGGCGACGGGGCTCTGTTGGCGGGTGACGGCGGCACCCGGGGCTGAAGAGGTGGCTTGCTGACGCTGCTCCCTCCTGTTCGTCTGGTATCATGTAGCATGTCTCGCAGAGGCGTTTAAAACTGTTTGCTTGGAACAATATGTTTTGTAATAATTAGGTTATGGTCCTTTGATTTTTTTCCGTCTTCTTTGTTGTTCTGCGTCGGCAGAGCCCGGCCCCGTGCATACCTCAGCCGCCGTTGGGTCATCCGGATCGCCAGGACGAGCCCAAGGGGTGAGGGGCTATGTGACCAGTTAGGCTCCTAGAACATGATGCTCAGGAGTCCTCCTTAACGTGCAAACAACTTAGGAAAAAAATGCGAAGGCAAGCCTTGGTGTTCTACGTCGGCAGGTGAGGGAGTCCAGGATTAGGGGAGGTCCTCGGACAGCCGGACTATATGCTTATGCCGGACTGTTGGACTATGAAGATACAAGACTGAAGACTTCGTCCCGTGTCCGGGTGGGACTCTCCTTTGCGTGGAAGGCAAGCTTGGCAATTTGGATATGCAGATTTCCTTCTCTGTAACCGACTCTGTGTAACCCTAGCCCCCTCCGGTGTCTATATAAACTGGAGGGTTTAGTCTGTAGGACAATCATAATCATAATCATAGGCTAGCTTCTAGGGTTTAGCCTCTACGATCTCGTGGTAGATCAACTCTTGTAATACTCATATCATCAAGATCAATCAAGCAGGATGTAGGGTATTACCTCCTTAGAGAGGGCCCGAACTTGGGTAAACATTGTGTCCCCCGCCTCTTGTTACCATTAGCCTTAGACGCACAATTCAGGACCCCCTACCCGAGATCCGCCGGTTTTGACACCGACATTGGTGCTTTCATTGAGAGTTCCACTATGTCATCACCATAAGGCTTGATGGCTCCTTAAATCGTCTACAATGATGCAATCCAGGGTGAGGTTTTCCTCCCCTGACAGATCTTCGTATTCGGCGGCTTCGCGCTGCGGGCCAACTCACTTGGCCATCTGGAGCAGATCGATAGCTACGCCCCTGGCCATCAGGTCAGGTATGGAAGCTTGAACTACACTACCGACATCCGCGGAGACTTGATCTTTGATGGATTCAAGCCCATAATAGGTGCACCCTACAGTCGCGATGAGCAAGACTTAGATCTATCATCGGACGGTGTTCAGGAGATCACACCTGTAGTTTCCCTGGCTTTAAATCCGAAGCAGACCATGCCATCGGAGGACAGGTGGATGGACCCCGCCATGGAGGCCGCACACTCAGCAGCGATAGAGCCGAACACAGATCTCACTTCCAAAGAGGCCTGTGTCTTTGGACCCTCGGACTCGTCTCCGGCTAGGGGCTCCGAACCACGTGCATCCGTTCCCACCAAAGCTGACTGGGCACCGATCATGGAGTTTAGATCCACGGATATCTTTCAGCACTCGCCCTTGGGCAACGTGCTAAACTCATTAAAATCTCTCTCCCTGTCAGGAGACTCTTGGCCAAACTATGTCCGGCTCGAGTGGGAAGCGGACGATGAAGAAATTCGTTACCCACCCACCACCCACTTAATAGCCACTGTCGATGACTTAACCGACATGCTTGATTTCGACTCCGAAGACATCGACGGTATGGACGACGATGCCGGAGAAGAATAGGAACCACCGCCCAAAGGGCGCCGGACAACCACCTCATCATATGATATATATATGGTGGACACACCCAAAGAAAGCAATGGAGATGAGGCAACGGAGGATAATCCCCTTGAGAAGCAATCTAAGCGCCGGCGTGAGCGGCGCCGCTCTAAGCCCCGCCATAGCAAGAATAGCGATACCGACACAAGAGACAATAGCACTCTGGATGATGCCGAAGATGAAAACAATCCCGCCTAGCCAAGCTTCGAGCAAGCCAGACGGGAGGATGGGCAAGCTAGCCCAGATGAATAGGCAATTGATGGAGACTCGGAGGATGACAATTACATGCCCCTCTCCGAAGACGAGATGAGCCTCGGCGATGAAGAATTTGTCGTGTCTAAGGATCCCGTCGAGAGGAGTGCTTCAAGCTCCGGCTTATAGCCACTGCAAAAATCCTGAAGAAAAAATAGCAGCAACTTCAAGCTGATCAAGATCTACTAACTGATAGATGGACTGAGGTCCTGGCAGCCGAGGAATACGGACTCGAGCGCCCAACCAAAAGTTACCCGAAGCGCAGGTTGTTACCTCAATTTGAGGAGGAGGCACTGGAGCTTACACTACCAGCGCATGATGCAACTGACCGGCCACCTCGTGGCCGAGACAAAGCGGCGTATCAGCCCGAACACCAGCCCACACCCTGTCGCCAAACAAACAAAAACACGAAGGCCCAGGGCTACATGCAGGACCTGCGAGACGAGTTGGAAAATAATGCAGGACAATCAAGATCGATCTACGGATCACAGGGGTGTGCCCCAACGCGTGACGATGACCGCCACGCCGGATATACTAAATACAAATCCGGCCGGGCCGAATACAACCAACCATACTCATGTGAACTACGTCGTGATGTAGCCCGGCATAGAGGCGCCGCACACCCCCTATGCTTCACTGACGAAGTAAAGGAGCATGAGTTCCCAGAAGGGTTTAAACCCGTGAACATCGAACCATATGATGGAACAACAGACCCCGCGGTACGGATTGAAGATTTCCTTCTCCACATTCACATGGCCCACGGCGATGATCTGCATGCCATCAAGTACCTCCCACTAAAGCTCAAGGGACCAGCTCGGCATTGGCTGAATAGTCTACCGGTAAACTCCATCAGTAGTTGGGAAAACCTGGAAGACGCATTCCTCGACAACTTTCAGGGCACTTATGTGCGACCACCGGACACTGATGACTTAAGTCACATAACCCAATAGCCCAGAGAGTTAGCCAGGAAATTCTGGACTCGGTTCTTAACTAAAAAGAACCAAATCGTCGACTGTCCGGATGCCGAAGCCCTAGCGTCCTTTAAGCATAACATCCGTGCGAATGGTTTGCCCAACATCTCGGCCAAGAGAAGCCGAAATCCATGGCAGCCCTTACGATGCTCTTGACCCACTTTTGTGCGGGCGAGGACAGCTGGTTGGCTCGCAGCAACAGCACATCAAGAAATCCTGGCACTTCAGACGCCAGAGATAGCAACGGCAAGCCCCGGCGCAACAGACACAAGTGCCGCAATAATGGGGATAACGCCGAAGACACGGCCGTCAATGCCAGAATCAGTGGCTCCAAGACCGGTCAACGGAAAAAGCCATTTAAAAGAAACAATCTAGGCCCATCCAGTTTGGACTGCATACTCGATCGCTCATGTCAAATCCACGGCACCCCTGATAAACCAGCCAACCACACCAACAGAGAATATTGGGTATTTAAACAGGCCGGCAAGTTCAGTGCTGAAAACAAGGAAAAGGGGTTGCATAGTGATGATGACGAGGAGCCCCGACCGCCGAACACAGGGGGACAGAAGAAATTTCCTCCCCAAGTGAAAACGGTAAATATGATATACGCCACCCATAATCCCAAGCGGGAGCGGAAGCGTGCACTAAGGGACGTCTACGCGATGGAGCCAATCGCCCCAAAGTTCAACCCATGGTCTTCTTGCCCAATCACCTTTGATCGCAGGGACCATCCGACCAGTATCTGTCATGGCAGTTCGGCCGCACTGGTCCTTGACCCTATCATTGACGGATTCCACCTCACACGAGTCCTCATGGACGGTGGTAGCAGCGTGAACCTGCTTTATCAGGATATAGTGCACAAAATGGGCATCGACCCCTCAAGGATCAAACCCACCAAAATCACCTTTAAAGGTGTCATACCAGGTGTAGAGGCCTGTTGCACGGGATCAATCACACTGGAAGTTGTCTTTAGATCTCCGGACAACTTCAAAAGTGAGGAGTTAATCTTCGATATCGTCCCCTTCCGCAGTGGTTATCATGCACTGCTAGGACGAACCACATTTGCTCGATTCAATGCGGTGCCACACTACGCCTATCTCAAGATGCCCGGACCTTGCGGTGTTATAACAGTCAATGGAAATACAGAGCACTCCCTCCATACGGAGGAGCACACCGTGGCCCTTGCAGCAGAAGTACAAAGAATCCTCCTTAGGCAGACCCTCAATTCGGCAATAAAGCCCCCGGACACCGTCAAGCGAGTCTGGATTACTCTGCAACAGGATCGCCCGGCCCGTCCAGAGCTTGCCTAGCAATTCGGCCTCCATCCTAGACCCAGTCAAGCGGTGAAATTTGTGCCGCACGCACATAATTATGCACTTAAAATACCATGGGCATAGGCGGAGGCACAATCAGAATGCGGTCCACAATGCGGCTCAACCGCCCCAGTACCTGTATTCCTTCACCCTTTTCTTTCTTTGAGGTCCCTATCTTCTTGAGACTCTTCCGATAACCTGATTATCAGACCCATCACGGGACGAAAACACTAAGGAGGCAAGGAGTTTTGATGTACGAGGGAATCCCCAGGTGGTCTCTGATAACGATTGCTATACCTATTTTACATACCCACACACAGCTGATACGTCTCCAACGTATCTATAATTTTTTATTGTTCCATGCTATTATATTACCCCTGTTGGATGTTTATGGGCTTTATTTTACATATTTATATCATTTTTGCGACTAACCTACTAACCGGAGGCCCAGCCCATATTGCTGTTTTATTGCCTGTTTCAGTATTTCGAAGAAAAGGAATATCAAATGGAGTCCAAACGGAATTAAACCTTCGGAATCGTGATTTTTTGGAAGAATATCATCCTGGAGGCTTGGAGATCAAGTCAGAAGACCCTCGAGGAGCCCAGGACATAGCCCCCCTACAGGGCGCGCCCCCCTGTCTCGTGGACCCCTCGAGCACTTCTCGACCGACTTCTTTCGCCTATATATGCCTACGTACCCTAAAACTATCGAATATCAAGATAGATCAAGAGTCCCGCCGCCGCAAGCCTCTGTAGCCACCAAAAACCTCTTGGGAGCCGTTCCGCCACCCTGCCGGAGGGGGAATCCATCACCGGTGGCCATCTTCATCATCCCGGTGCTCTCCATGATGAGGAGGGAGTAGTTCACCCTCGGGGCTGAGGGTATGTACCAGTAGCTATGTGTTTGATCTCTCTCTCTCTCTCGTGTTCCCTCTATGGCATGATCTTGATGTATACCGAGCTTTGCTATTGTAGTTGGATCTTATGATGTTTCTCCCCCTCTACTCTCTTGTGATGAATTGAGTTTCCCCTTTGAAGTTATCTTATCGGATTGAGTCTTTTATGAGAACACTTGATGTATGTCTTGCCGTGTTTATGTGTGGTGACAATGGGATATCATGTGCCTCTTGATGTATGTTTTGGTAACCAACTTGCGGGTTCCGCCCATGAACCTATGCTTAGGGGTTGGCACACATTTTCTTGACTCTCCGGTAGAAACTTTGGGGCACTCTTTGAAGTACTTTGTGTTGGTTGGATGAATCTGAGATTGTGTGATGCATATCGTATAATCATGCCCATGGATACTTGAGGTGACAATGGAGTATCTAGGTGACATTAGGGTTTTGGTTGATTTGTGTCTTAAGGTGTTATTCTAGTACGAACTTTTTTATAGATTGATCCGAAAGAATAACTTTGAGGTGGTTTCATACCCTACCATAATCTCTACGTTTTTTCTCCGCTATTAGTGGCTCTGGAGTGACTCTTTGTTGCATGTTGATGGCTTGTTATATGATCTATCTATGTTATTATTGTTGAGAGAACTTGCACTAGTGAAAGTATGAACCCTAGGCCTTTTACTATCATTGCAATACCGTTTACGCTCACTTTTATCATTAGTTACCTTGCTGTTTTTATTATTTCAGATTACAAAAACCTATATCTACCATCCATATTGCACTTGTATCACCATCTCTTCACCGAACTAGTGCACCTATACAATTTACCATTGTATTGGGTGTGTTGGGGACACAAGAGACTCTTTGTTATTTGGTTGCAAGGTTCCTTGAGAGAGACCATCTTCATCCTACGCCTCCCACGGATTGATAAACCTTAGGTCATCCACTTGAGGGAAAGTTGCTACTGTCCTACAAACCTGTGCACTTGCAGGCCCAACAACGTCTACAAGAAGAAGGTTGTGTAGTAGACATCAAGCTCCTTTCTGGCGCCGTTGCCGGGGAGGTGAGTGCTTGAAGGTATATCTTTAGATCTTGCAATCGAATCTTTTTGTTTCTTGCTATATCACTAGTTTAGTTTATAAAAGAAAACTACAAAAAAATGGAGTTAAGTTTGTCTCATACGCTTCATCTTTTTAATATCTTTCATGAGTTTGATGGAATGGAAAATTGTGCTCAAGTGCTAGAAGAAGAGTGCATTAAAATGCTTGGTACTGAATCTTTGAATGATAAGCATGATTGCAATGTTGTTAGTATGAATTCCTTGAATATCCATGATTCTAATGATATGCAAAGCCACAAGCTTGGGGAAGCTATGTTTGATGAATATGATATTTTTTGTCCCCCAAGTTTTGATGAGCAAATTTATTATGATGATAGCATGCATCCTATTTATGATGATTATATTGATGAAAGTGGGTTTGGAAGAGTGTTAACTTTAGGAAGTAGTTATCCCACTATTTTGGAGGATGTTGAATCTTATTGTGATGAATATGAAAGTGGACTTGGCAGAGTGTCAACTTTATTTAGTGATGATTCCACTATCTTGGGAGAGGTTTCAATCGATTATGATGAGAACGAAGTTGCTACTTATGATAATTATTATGATGAAACTTATGCTATAAAAAGTAGTGATGATTATATTTACAAATCTTGTCATGATTATGATTACCCTTTTTATGAACATTACTCTTTTAATGTGGAAACAATTTTTAGTGTTCAAGTCCCTTATGATACTCCCACTATTCCGAATGAGAAGAATTTTGCTTACGTGGAGAGTAGTAAATTTTCTATGCTAGTAGATCATGAAAAGAATGCTTTAGGTGCTGGTTACATTGTTGAATTCATTCATGATGCTACTGAAAATTATTAAGAGGGAGGAATATATGCTTGTAGGAATTGCAATAATGTCAAGTTTCCTCTCTATGTGTTGAAAATCTTGAAGCTATGCTTGTTTTACCTTCCTATGCTAGTTGATTATTGTTCCCATAAGTTATTTGCTCGCAAAATCCCTATGCATAGGAAGAGGGTTAGACTTAAATGTGCTAGTCATATGCTTCATGATGCTCCCGTTATGTTTCAATTCTTATCTTTTATGTGAGCATCATTGTCATCATCGTGCCTAGCTAGAAAGGTATTAAAGAAAAGCGCTTGTTGGGAGACAACCCAATATCTATCCTTACTGTTTTTATGTGTCGACATGATTATGCTACTGTATTAATCATGTTTTATATCTTTTGTTTCAATAAAGTGCCAAGTAAGACCTTTAGGATAGCTTACGGTGATAGTTGTGTTGATCCTGCTGAAAATCAGAAACTTTTGCACCAAGTAAATTAGTTTTGTTAATTCACATAAACGTGCTCTTGATCTGATTCTTTTTTCTCAGGATTGGCACACAAATTTCTTAGGCTTCCTAATTTGGTAGGATTTTTGGAGTTCCATATGTATACGTTTAATACAGATTACTACAGACTGTTCTGTTTCTGACAGATTCTGTTTTCTATGTGTTGTTTGCTTGTTTTGATGAATCTATGAGTAGTATCAGAAGGTATGAACCATAGATAAGTTGGAGTAAAGTAGATATTACACCAATATGAATTTAGAATGAGTTTAGTACAGTACCTAAGTGGTGGTTTTATTTTCTTATACTAACGGAGCTTACGAGTTTTCTGTCGAGTTTTGTGTTGTGAAGTTTTTAAGTTTTGGGTAAGGATTCGATGGACTATGGAATAAGGAGTGGCAAGAGCCTAAGCTTGCGGATTCCCAAGGCACCCCAAGGTAATATTCAAGGACCACCAAAAGCCTAAGCTTGGGGATGCCCCGGAAGGCATCCCCTCTTTCGTCTTTTTTCATCGGTAACTTTACTTGGAGCTATATTTTTATTCACCACATGATATGTGTTTTGCTTGGAGCGTCATTTTCTTTTGTTAGTATTTGCTTGATGTTCATTAGAATAATATTTTGTATCTTTAGTTTCAATAAAAAAAAGTCAAGGATAGCCTTTGCCATGCTTATTTTGCTAGTATACATGTTGCTGTTTGAAAACAGAAAGTTTACCACTGTTGCAAAAATTCCCTAAAAATTTCAGAGCGTGATATAATGTTGAAACCTTTTGCATAATGAGCTATGATAAATTTACTACAGTGGGAATTTTATTTCATAATTTTTGTAGTTAGGGAAGTTTGATGAATCTTGCATTCTTTACAGACTATACTGTTTTGACAGATTGCTGTTATGGTTGCATTGTTTGCATATGTTTGCTTGTTTAATGATTCTATTTGAGGATAGGAGTATTAAATATGCAGAGGCATTTAGTATGTAATGTTTAATAATAATTTTAGTGATTTGTTATAGTAGAAATTGATAAGGTTTTGTATTGGTTTATACTAACCTATCTCACGAGTTCTTGTTGAGTTTGTTGTGGATGAAGCTTTTGATAAAAAGAGAAACCATGATATGAGAGGAATTAAGGAGACACAAAAGTTCAAGCTTGGGGATGCCCAAGGCACCCAAAGATAATATTTCAAGAAGTCTCAAGCATCTAAGCTTGGGGATGCCCCGGTAGGCATCCCACCTTTCTTCTCCAATAACTATCGGTTAGTATCGGTTGAGCCTAAGTTTTTGCTTCTTCACTTGAGTTGTGCTATCCTTGCAATGTCATTTTATTTTGTTTTGCTTGCTGTTTGAATACAATACCAAGATATAAAATTCCTCAATGTTAGAGAGTCTTCACATAGTTGCACAATTATTCGACTACTCATTGATCTTCACTTATATCTTTCGGAGTAGTTTGTCATTTGCTCTAGTGCATCACTTATATCTTTTAGAGCACGACGGTGGTTATATTTTGTAGAAATTGCTAGTCTCTCATGCTTCACTTATATATTTTTGAGAGTCTTTTAGAACAGCATGGTATTTGCTATGGTTACAAAATTGGTCCTAGAATGGTAGGCATCCAAGTTGGGTATAATAAAAACTATCATAGAAAGTGAATTGGATGCTATGATCAACTTGATGCTTGATAATTGTTTTGAGATATGGAGGTAGTGATATTAAAGTCATGCTAGTTGGGTGATTATGAATATAAAGAATGCTTGTGTTGAAGTTAGCAAGTCCCGTAGCATGCACGTATGGTTAAAGTTGTGTAACAAATTTGAAACATGAAGTGTACCTGGCTTGTGCATCCTTATGAGTGGCGGTCGGGGACGAGCGATGGTCTTTTCCTACCAATCTATCCCCCTAGGGGCATGCGTGTAGTACTTGATTTTTGATGACTTCTAAATTTTTGCAATAAGTATATGAGTTCTTTTGACTAATGTTGAGTCCATGGATTATACGCACTTTTACCTTTCCGCCATTGCTAGCCTCTTCGGTACCGTGCATTGCCCATTCTCACCTTGAGAGTTGGTGCAAACTTCGCCGGTGCATCCAAACCCCGTGATACAATACGCTCTATCACACATAAACCTCCCTATATCTTCCTCAAAACAGCCACCATACCTACCTATTATGGCATTTCCATAGCCATTCAAAGATATATTTCCATGCAACTTTCCACCGTTCCGTTCTTCATCATCATGACATACTTTACTTTTGTCATATTGCCATTGCATGATCATGTATGTGACATCGTATTTGTGGCAAAGCCACCATGCATTTTTTTTTCATACATGTCACTCTTGATTCATTGCACCATCCTGGTACACCGCCAGAGGCATTCATATAGAGTCATATCTTGTTCTAGTTTCGAGTTGTAATTCATATGTTGTAATCAGTAGAAGTGTGATGATCATCATTATTAGAGCATTGCCCAAAAAGAAAAAAAAGAAAAAAAGAAGAAAGACCAAAAGAAAAAAAAAGAAAGGCCCAAAAAAAGAAAAAAAAGGAAAAAGGGGAAAATAAATAAAAAGGGCAATGTTACTATCTCTTTTTCCACACTTGTGCTTCAAAGTAGCACCTTGTTCAAAGTAGTGAGTCTCATAAGTTGTCTTTTTCATATACTAGTGGGAATTTTTCATTATAGAACTTGGCTTGTATATTCCAATGATGGGCTTCCTCAAAATGCCCTAGGTCTTCGTGAGCAAGCGAGTTGGATGCACACCCACTTAGTTTCTTTTGTTGAGCTTTCATATATTTATAGCTCTAGTGCATCCGTTGCATGGCAATCCCTACTCACTCACATTGATATCTATTAATGGGCATCTCCATAGCCCGCTGATATGCCTAGTTGATGTGAGACTATTTTCTCCTTTTTTGTCTTCTCCACAAAATCCCCATCATCATATTCTATTCCACCCATAGTGCTATATTCATGGCTCATGCTCATGTATTGCGTGAAGGTTGAAAAAGTTTGAGATTATTTAAGTATGAAACAATTGCTTGGCTTGTCATCGGGGGTATAGAAGTTGGGAACATCTTTGTGTGACGAAAATGAAGCATAGCCTAACTATATGATTTTGTAGGGATGAACTTTCTTTTGCCATGTTATTTTGAGAAGACATGATTACTTTGATTAGTATGCTTGAAGTGTTACTATTTCCTTTATCAATATGAACTTTTATTTTGTATTCATTTGGATCTGAACATTCATGCCACAATAAAGAAAATTACATTATGAATTATGCTAGGTAGCATTCCACATCAAAAATTCTGTTTTTATCATTTACCTACTCGAGGACGAGCAGGAATTAAGCTTGGGGATGCTTGATACGTCTCCAATGTATCTATAATTTTTGATTGTTCCATGCTATTATATTACCCCTTTTGGATGTTTATGGGCTTTATTTTACATATTTATATCATTTTTGGGACTAACCTACTAACCGGAGGCCCAGCCCATATTGTTGTTTTATTGCCTGTTTCAGTATTTCGAAGAAAAGGAATATCATAAGGAGTCCAAACGGAATGAAACCTTCGGAATCGTGATTTTTTGGAAGAATATCACCCTGGAGGCTTGGATCAAGTCAGAAGACCCTCGTGGAGCCCAGGAGATAACCTGAATGCGGTCCACAATGCGGCTCAACCGCCCCAGTACCCGTATTCCTTCACCCTTTTCTTTCTTTCAGGTCCCTATCTTCTTGAGACTCTTCCGATAACCTGATTATCAGACCCATCACGGGACGAAAACACTAAGGAGGCAAGGAGTTTTGACATACGAGGGAATCCCCAGGTGGTCTCTGATAACGATTGCTATACCTATTTTACATACCCACACACAGCTGATACGTCTCCAACGTATCTATAATTTTTTATTGTTCCATGCTATTATATTACCCCTGTTGGATGTTTATGGGCTTTATTTTACATATTTATATCATTTTTGGGACTAACCTACTAACCGGAGGCCCAGCCCATATTGCTGTTTTATTGCCTGTTTCAGTATTTCGAAGAAAAGGAATATCAAATGGAGTCCAAACGGAATTAAACCTTCGGAATCGTGATTTTTTGGAAGAATATCATCCTGGAGGCTTGGAGATCAAGTCAGAAGACCCTCGAGGAGCCCAGGAGATAGCCCCCCCCTACAGGGCGCGACCCCCTGTCTCGTGGACCCCTCGAGCATTTCCCGACCGACTTCTTTCGCCTATATATGCCTACGTACCCTAAAACTATCAAATATCAAGATAGATCGGGAGTTCCACCGTCGCAAGCCTCTGTAGCCACCAAAAACCTCTCAGGAGCCCGTTCCGGCACCCTGCCAGAGGGGGAATCCATCATCGGTGGCCATCTTCATCATCCCGGCGCTCTCCATGACGAGGAGGGAGTAGTTCACCCTCGGGGCTGAGGGTATGTACCAGTAGCTATGTGTTTGATCTCTCTTTCTCGTGTTCCTGCTATGGCACGATCTTTTTGTAACCCGAGCTTTGCTATTGTAGTTGGATCTTATGATGTTTCTCCCCCTCTACTCTCTTGTGATGAATTGAGTTTCCGCTTTGAAGTTTTCTTATCAGATTGAGTCTTTTATGAGAACACTTGATGTATGTCTTGCCGTGTTTATCTGTGGTGACAATGGGATATCACGTTCCTCTTGATGTATGTTTTGGTAACCAACTTGTGGGTTCCGCCCATGAACCTATGCATAGGGGTTGGCACACGTTTTCTTGACTCTCCGGTAGAAACTTTGGGGCACTCTTTGAAGTACTTTCTGTTGGTTGGATGAATCTGAGATTGTGTGATGCATATCGTATAATCATGCCCATGGATACTTGAGGTGACAATGGAGTATCTAGGTGACATTAGGGTTTTGGTTGATTTGTGTCTTAAGGTGTTATTCTAGTACGAACTTTTTTATAGATTGATCCGAAAGAATAACTTTGAGGTGGTTTGGTACCCTACCATAATCTCTATGTTTGTTCTCCGCTATTAGTGGCTTTGGAGTGACTCTTTGTTGCATGTTGAGGGCTTGTTATATGATCTATCTATGTTATTATTGTTGAGAGAACTTGCACTAGTGAAAGTATGAACCCTAGGCCTTGTTTCCTATCATTGCAATACCGTTTACGCTCACTTTTATCATTAGTTACCTTGCTGTTTTTATTATTTCAGATTACAAAAACCTATATCTACCATCCATATTGCACTTGTATCACCATATCTTCGCCGAACTAGTGCACCTATACAATTTACCATTGTATTGGGTGTGTTGGGGACACAAGAGACTCTTTGTTATTTGGTTGCAGGGTTGCTTGAGAGAGACCATCTTCATCCTATGCCTCCCACGGATTGATAAACCTTAGGTCATCCACTTGAGGGAAATTTGCTACTGTCCTACAAACCTGTGCACTTGCAGGCCCAACAACGTCTACAAGAAGAAGATTGTGTAGTACACATCAACAGCTCGCTCTTGGTTAGGACATGTCAAATAGTCCTATTTTGCTTATGACTTCAAGCCGCGGGCAGGCATTATCCGCCGCTTCACGAGGCCAAAGTAGCTACTGGGCAAAGGCTCGGCAGGCCACAGCCGGACTATGAGGTCCTTCATGGCCAGTTCGGCCGCCTTGTGCAGTTCGACCAGTTGCTTTAGCTGGTCACTCAAGGGCATCGGATGTTCTGTCCCAAGATACTGAGACCAGAACAACTTCTCCGACGAGCTCCCTTCTTCGGCCCGGTAGAACTCTGCGGCATCAGATATGCTACGCAATAGATCCGCGAATGCTCTTGGAGAGCTCCAAATTCGGGTAAGTAAAAGGAAAGTCTCCTTCACATGCTTGCTTTGCATAATGAATGCCTTACCTGCCGCAATCTTCTTGACCGCCTGAATCTCCTGGAGGGCCTTTTGGGCTTCGGCTTTGGCGTGTTGCGCGCTTTGGATGGCCTTAGTGAGCTCGGACTCTTGAGTCTTAGAGTCACGCTCCAAGGACTCGTATTTCTGGATGAAATCCTGGAGCTCTTGCTGGACCTTGTTGACCCGGGCCTCTTGCTTCTCCCGCTCGGCGCGTTCCTTGGCCGCTTTGTCTTCGGCCTCAGTTAGCACCTTTTTAAGGGCCGCCACTTCGGCCATGGCCCCTATTAAAGTTTATGATGCTTCTATTAGCAGAAACCATTTTTCCTTTATAAATATACAGACGAGGTATTGTGTACCTTTGTTTTCCTCGAGCTGCCTCTTCACGAGGCCGAGCTCTCCCTCGGTCCGCTCTAGGTCCCGCTTCAGTCCAGAGACCTCTGCAGTACAAGCGACAGCGGCCAGCATCGACGCCTGCTTATTCACATAGACATCTTCTGTTAGAATCCTGCGGATGTTATTTGATCCTCTGTTCGGCCTCTCTTTCCGAACACAAACAGAGCATCAGGGGCCTATACTGTGATATTTTCTTAAAATTTTATTACTTACCTCAAAGCCTATTAGGAGGCTGGCGCAGGCTTCGGTCAATCCGCTTTTGGCGGACCGGACCTTCTCAATCACCGTACTCATAATGGTATGGTGTTCTTCATCAATGGAAGTGCCGCAAAGCGCTTCCAGCAAGTTGTTCGATGCCTCTGGATGGACAGAGGTCATCGGTACAGGCGGCTCGCCCCCAAGAGAGAGGCTGCCTGCCTGAATTCGGAACCACTGGGGGTTCCGGAGCAGTATCCGGCTGGGGGCCAAACTTGCTGCGGCCCCCGTTATCAGAGTCCATGGGGGTCTTCCCCCCCATGTACCCGGCGACTGGGATTTCGCTTGGGGGCGTCTCCAGAACCGTCTCCCCTTGGTCCGGTATCCTCTGAGACAACACCTCGGTGTCGTCCGCGGGCCTGGGGGAGGAGGCTGTCGGGAGCGAATTGGTGTTCATCGCCGGCGGGCCCAGAGAACCATCCGAAGAAGATACATCGATGTGGGATTTGGCCAGACTGCATATGCATGTTCGGCGCGATAAGAAGCAATAAAGCAAAACATACCGGAAATATTATAGTGTCCGGATACTTACAACTTGGCCAGGGGCTTGTCCCTGGGCTCCCACTCCTCACCGTTGTAGGTGGCGGTGGTGGAATGGTCCGTCTGGAAGGGTTTACCCTTCTTGGACACTTCGGCCTCCCCTGATGGGGCGGCCTGCCTCTCCCCCCCCCCCGGTTGGGGGGGAAGGGATTTCCTCTTCCTCCTCCTCGTCTTCGTTGGAGGAGCGCATCTCGGTGTCTTCGGACGTCACGTTTGATGCCACCTTGCGCCGGAGACCTTTCCTAGTCCTCGCGGCCTTCTTCTTGGCCTTCTTCTCCGGCACCTCATAGAGCGTCGGAAATAACATCTTTATTAAGAGAGGCGATGCCTAATCTTCGGGTAGTGGAGTCGGATAGTCAATCCGCTCCACTATCGATACCCAGTCCTGATTAAATCAGCATGGAGGCTTAGTTTCCTCCCGCGGATATGCTGGTAAAAGGCACATCTTACAAAATATAAAAACTCACCGGATGGGCTTGGCGTTTCGCGCTGAGTCCGCGATCTTTGGTTGTGGGTGGGGGGACCTCGGTGGCCTTGAAGAGCACCTTCCAGACGTCTTCGTGCATCGTGTCAAAGAGCTCTCGCAGCATCTGGTGTTCGGTCGGGTCGAACTCCCACATGTTGTAAGCCCATCTCTGACATGGAAGGATCCGATGGATGAGCATGACCTGGACCATATTGACAAGCTTGATTTTCTTGCCTATCATGTTTTGGACGCAGGTCTGGAGTCCGGTCAGCTCCACCGCTGAGCCCCAGGCTAAGCCCTTATCTTTCCAGGAGGTGAGCTGCATGGGGATGCTGGATCAAAACTCGGGGGTCACTGCCCAGTTGGTGTCGCGTGGCTCGGTGATGTAGAACCACCCCGATTGCCACCCCTTCATGGTCTCCACATAGGAGCCTTCGAGCCAGGTGACATTGGGCATCTTGCCCATGATGGCGCCCCCGCACTCCGTTTGCTGGCCGCCCACCACCTTTGGCTTCACGTTGAAGGTCTTGAGCCATAGGCCGAAGTGGGGCGTGATGCGGAGGAAGGCCTCACACACGATGATGAACACCAAGATGTTGAGGATGAAGTTGAGAGCCAGGTCATGGAAGTCCAGCCCGTAGTAAAACATGAGTCCACGGACGAACGGGTGGAGGGGAATCCCAGTCCGCGGACGAAGTGAGAAAGGAATACTACCCTTTCCTGGGGTTTTGGGGTAGGGATGATCTGCCCTTCGGCCGGAAGCCAATGCGCGATATTCGCAGGCAGGTATCCGGCCTCCTGAAGTTTCGTGATTTCTCCCTCCGTAATGGAGGAAGACATCCACTTGCCTCCCGCTCCGGACATGCTTGGAATGACTCTGCAGAGAAGGTGAAACGCTTGGGCATTGGAGCTCGAGAATGGATGAGCAGAGGAAGAAGAAGGCGTGGGTGAAAAAGGGGAATCCTTATCTCTTTATAAAGGCAGTAGAAACCATGCGCCTCCCCACTTGTCCTAGAAACTTGCTTATTCCCCAAGTGCCGTGTTGATGGCAAGGTTGGGTTACCCACACCCGTATTGATGAGTATCCCATGATAAGGGGACATGATCTCTGCTTTGACAAGACGTGCCTATGAAACTGCCTCGCAAGGTGTGGAGTAGCAGGTTGAGAAAAACGGTTCGAGTAATGACCGAGCCGCGGCGTGATGTCATGCTATGGAAAAGTTGCCAGCAGATTAGACTTGTGGAATATTGTGCTCTCTACGGTGGTATGTGGAATTTGTTTTGCAGAGCCGGACACGATCCTTGTGTTCGAGATCTTCTTTGGAGTATTTGGAGAAGGAACCCGCCTTGCAATGCCGAAGACAATCTCCGCGCCGTACTCATCGCCATTGAAGCCTGGTTCAGGGGCTACTGAGGGATTCCAGGATTAGGGGGTCCTCGGACAGCCGGACTATATGCTTATGCCGGACTGTTGGACTATGAAGATACAAGACTGAAGACTTCGTCCCGTGTCCGGGTGGGACTCTCCTTTGCGTGGAAGGCAAGCTTGGCAATTCGGATATGTAGATTTCCTTCTGTGTAACCGACTCTGTGTAACCCTAGCCCCCTCCGGTGTCTATATAAACCGGAGGGTTTAGTCCGTAGGACAATCATAATCATAATCATAGGCTAGCTTCTATGGTTTGGCCTCTACGATCTCGTGGTAGATCAACTCTTGTAATACTCATATCATCAAGATCAATCAAGCAGGAAGTAGGGTATTACCTCCATAGAGAGGGCCCGAACCTGGGTAAACATTGTGTTCCCCGCCTCCTGTTACCATTAGCCTTAGACGCACAGTTTGGGACCCCCTACCCGAGATCCGCCGGTTTTGACACTGACAGCAGGGCCCGGCCCCACGCATATCTCAGTCGCTGTTGGGTCGTCCAGATCACAAGGACGAGACCAAGGGGTGAGGGGCTATGTGGCCAGTTAGGCTCCTGAGACGCGATGCTCAGGAGTCCCCCTTGACGTACGAACGGCTTGGAAAGGGCGAAAGTTAGGCCTTGGCATTCTGCGTTGGTAGGGCCCGGCCCTGAGCATGCCTCAGCCGCCGTTGGGCCATCCGGATCACCAGGATGAGACAAAGGGTGAGGGGCTATGTGGCCAGTTAGGCTCCTGAGTCGTGATGCTCAGGAGTCCCCCTTGACGTACGAACCGACCATCCTACCTTTCCTCGCCGGACTTTCGCTCGGGAGGGGCGCGCGAAGACCAGGCCCATGGGGCCTGGTGAGGTGGGGTACGCCAGGCATGACCTGAGCGTAGCCCCTGTGCCCAGCCCCCTCACGCTACCCTCCCGAGGGAGAGCTGCACGGTGAGGCTGGTCACTGAGCCCGGAAGCTCCCTGAGTTTAATGCAGCCGCGAGGCCACCCCCAGCTGTTTCTCACCAGTGCGGAGCATAGCGCTTCCGCTCTTGCACGGGCATAGCCGCTCCTCGGCAATGTCAAAGGCCAGCGCGGAGCATGGTGCTTCCACTGGTGCGTGGGAGGGGGCTCCCTCTAAGGAGAGCCCCCGGGGCATGTACAGCCTCCCCCTGACATGTGGCTTGCACGACAGGGCTGGAGGAGGTGTATATGGGTACCCGTGAGCCAGCGCAGGACTCACGAGGCCCTACCACAAGGCGGGTTGCGCCTGGTCTTGATTGGGAATACTTGTATTAGTCCTGCGAGATGGTTAGGCAGCCTGCACCAAATGAGTCTCCTGAGGCTATTGCATGAGAAGGCCAGACATCAACGACCCCAAGAGGTGACGTGAACGGGGCCGACCCGCGAGACAGAGCTCAGCCATTGGGTTTATCGACGCTACAGGGACGGACCCGAGAACAGATGTCGTGCCCAGTCTTCTCATGCAAAGATCCTGAAGAAAAACAACTGGCGCGCGGTTCCCGTGGACACTAGGGCACTAGGTTGCGCGCCCTTACTCATCCGCCCGCGATTAGCTCATGCAAGAACAACGCACCAAGGGCCATGGAAAGTGACGTACACAGGGACTGGCCCGTGAGCTAGAGCTCAGCCTCTTGGATTTAGCGACGCTGCAGGGACGGACCCGAGCACATACGCCATGCCAGTCCTTAATCATGAGGCGATCGCGGGAGGGCTCACAAGGG
This sequence comes from Triticum dicoccoides, assembly GCF_002162155.2. Taxonomy (NCBI): domain Eukaryota; kingdom Viridiplantae; phylum Streptophyta; class Magnoliopsida; order Poales; family Poaceae; genus Triticum; species Triticum dicoccoides. Next base: position 138,131,298 of record NC_041387.1, on the reverse strand, counting down.
TGCAAGACATTCTTGGCGACGAAGCGCCGGTCAGGCAATTGATAATTTAAAGGTAGCTTGCGAAGGAAGGTAAACTAGCTCTACAGATGCAAAAGGGGTACATGTCACAGGGACGGACCCATACAGCTTGGGGATGATTCCGAGGGCGTCGACCGAGGCGCCCATCACGGAGGGCCCTGAGCTCCTGGTTGTCGTTGGTGTTGTGGTTGTGAACGTTGTGGAAGATGTAGAATGGTCGGTTGCTCTTGGATGACTCGGGGTGGTCGCAACCGCGCTTCATCTCTGGCTCTGCTACGAGCACGGCCGGCCCTTTGCACTTCACGTCTTTGGCCTTGGCCTTCTTGTCTTCTGGGTCAGCATCGGGGAGCTCGAGGAGGGAGAGGCGCCCCTCCTCAGCCCTTGCGCACTTGTTCGCCATGTTGAACATCTCCAGGGCTGTGCAGAGATCCCCATGGATGGCTAGCTCCTCCTTCATCTTGACGTCGCGGACGCCATCAGTGAATGCTGAGATGATGGCCTCGTCCGACACCTTGGGGATCTTGAGGCGAACGTTGTTGAAGTGTTGGATATACTTTTGCAGGGTCTCTCCTGGCTGCTGGTTGATGCGACGCAGGTCACCCACGGCCGGCGGACGGTCGCGGGTGCCCTGGAAGTTGGCAATGAAGCGGCCACACATCTCCTCCCATTATGTGACCGATCCCTCGGGTAGGTTCAGGAGCCAAGAATGCGCGCCATCCTTGAGGGCCATCGGGAAATCTTCTCATCGCTGCTGGCCGCCTCCATGCTCAGCTCGTAGAGTTGCAGGAACTCAGCGGGGTCGGCGGTGCCGCCATAGCGTGGGGGCAGGTCATGCTTGAACTTGCTCGACCAGATGATGTTGCGGAGCTCTGGGGTGAACGCGCGGCTTCCTGCTATGGCCACTGGAGCCCGTCGAGGAGGTGGAATCTGGTCCTGGTGCACGCGCACAGCCACCTCCCGTGGCGGCACGTGGGCTTAGCGTGGGGGCACAAGAAGCATGCGCGCCTCCCCTTGAGGCCGCTGCACCACTTGGCAGCTCACATCCTCCCGAGCAGGCGACGGGCACGCCTTGGCTCGATGATGACGCCCTCGGCCGGAGGTGGTGGAGGAGCCCCACGTGTCATGTCGCCCACGGTAGGTGGCTCCTAAGGCAGTGAGCGGGCCGGCGCGGCGGAGCCCCCAGCCGCGCTGACGAGCTCGGCGATCTGCTCGAGCCACTCCTCATAGAAGTCGTTGATCAAGCGGTAGTGAAGGAGTTCCTGCACCATGAGCAGAGCGGCCTGCGTGTTCGCCGGGCCGTGACGCGCGTGGGAGGACGAAGCTGCTGGAGTGAGTGACGGAGTGGCGGCACGCCCGTCGCGGTGCACCGACTGGTGCAGCGAAGAAGCTTGCTGCTCGTGGCCGGTAGGGCCCGTGGTGGTGTTGGCCATCGGAGAAGGAGCACGACGAGCACTACCATCGCCTGCCGGAGCCGTCTGAGCAACATGAGCGGCGACTGCGGCTCGGTGCTCGGCGCGAGCTCGGCGTGTGTTGGCCATGGAGTTGTCGGAGTGACGGTGGATCGATCGACGGAAGAGAAGATTCGATGCACGCCTACCTGGTGCGCCAAATGTCAGATTACGGGATCCGCAAACCCTTGAGAGGTTCGAACTCTGGGGTTCATGCGGAAATCTCAACCTACCCAGCCTGCCTACTCGCGATACTCCTAAGCCTAGCGTGTCGAGCTCTAAGGGACAAAGAGACACATCAGTTTATCCTGGTTCGGGCCACCTTGCGGTGTAATACCCTACTCCAACGTTTTGGTGGATTGCCTTGAAGGGCTGAGGATGAACTAGTACAGTGGATGAACTAGCCTCAGGAGGTGAGGTGTTCTTGAGCTCAGGGGAGCTGGTGACATGTGGACTAGCCCCGATGCCACTCTATGGTGGTGGCTAGTCCTATTTATAGTGGCCTTGGTCCTCTTCCCAAATGTTGGCGGGAGGGGATCCCACAACGGCCGGATTTGAAAAGGGACAAGTAGTACAGCTTATCCTGACAAAAGTAGTCTTCGCCTATGAAAAGCCTCTGGTCATGATGCTGCGGTGGGCTCGGTGATGACCTCCGTCCTGCCGTCCTGGCGGTCATGGTCTTGTTGCACCAGAATGGAAACCTTAGGCTGATTCCTCGGGACTCCGCGCCTGCAGCTTGCCTCCCTTGAACCGAAGAGGAAACATGTGCTTTGCCCCCGCTGGCGCCCGCTTGGCCTTGGTCGTCATGGCTCACCTGCTGAGCCTCGTGAGGTGCACATCGCATAGAACTCTGTGCCCCTCGGGAGCCAACCTGAAGAGGCCGATCCCCTCGGGGGTCTTGGCGTCGTCCGCCTCATGAGGCTTGGCCCCTCGCGAGGGTCTTGAGCTGCTGATGTTGAAGCTGGGCCATACCAGGCCATCGAGGGAGCCATGTGGTGGGCCGCATGCAGGCAAGTCAGGATACCCCCATATCCAGAACGCCGACAGTCATGAATTACTAAAAAGGGGGAGATTGAAAGTGCAACTAATCCCTGGGTGTTTTTGGTAATTCTTAACAACATATAGTTCATTGAACTAATGCTCTTTCAAGATGATCATTTCAGAAAGTCCAATGATTGGCATGGCATGGACTAGAGATGTCAACCCCTCAAAATGCTAAGGACACATATTGGCAACAAGCTCAAGACTCCACATTTTTATTTTAGTGGTCCAAGATCACATTGAGTCCATAGGAAAGCCAATACTATTAAAAGGGGATGAGGTGTTTCTTAATGGATTACTTTCTCAAAATGCTTAGTGATATGCTCCAAAACCGTTAACCACTTTCTCATTTCCACATATGTCCTAAACCTAAAAGTCAAATTCAGCCCCACTGATTTGATCTATCTGGCGCCACCGAGTTTCATTTGACATAGCCACTGCCACAAACCCTAGTTGCTTCAGACTCACCGATAGGGATCTCGGTCTAACCGAGATGGGATTGCAAACTCACTGTTTCCTTTTTGTAACATTTCAGTCCCACCGAAATGAGCAAATCGGTCCCACCGAGTCTGCAATGCAAATTCGTGGTTTCCTTTTCATAACACTTAGGTCTCACGAAGTGAGAGAATCGGTCCCATCGAGTTTGCCTGACCAACTCTCTATGTGCCTAGTGCTGAAATCGGTCCCACCGAGTTTGCCTGACCAACTCTCTATGTGCCTAGTGCCGAAATCGGTCCCACCGAGTTTATGCGATCGGTCACACCGAGATTACATTATGCCCTAACCCTAGCATATCAGTCTCACCGAGATGATTAAGTCGGTCCCACCAAAAAGCCTAATGTTCCTATTTTAACCTGAATCGGTCTGGCCGAGTTCTGCTAATCAGTCCCACCGAGTTTGGGAATCTATGTGTAACGGTTAGATTTTGTGTGGAGGCTATATATACCCCCTCCACACATTCTTCATTCGTGAGGAGAGCTATCAGAATGTGCCTACACTTCCAGCATTCATTTTCTGAGAGAGAATCGCCTACTCATGTGTTGAGACCAAGATATTCCAATCCAATCACAAGAATCTTGATCTCTAGCCTTCCCCAAGTTGCTTTCCACTCAAATCATATTTCCACCATAGCCAAATCTGTGAGAGAGAGAGTTGAGTGTTGGGGAGACTATCATTTGAAGCACAAGAGCAAGGAGTTCATTATCAACACGCCATTTATTACCTTTTGGAGAGTGGTGTCTCATAGATTGGTTAGGTGTCACTTGGGAGCCTCCGTCAAGATTGTGGAGTTGAACCAAGGAGTTGGTAAGGGCAAGGAGATTGCCTACTTTGTGAAGATCTACCCTAGTGAGGCAAGTCCTTCGTGGGCGATAGCCATGGTGGGATAGACAAGGTTGCTTCTTCGTGGACCCTTCGTGGGTGGAGCCCTCCGTGGACTCGCGCAGCCGTTACCCTTCGTGGGCTGAAGTCTCCATCAACATGGATGTACAATAGCACCACCTATCAGAACCACGCCAAGAATCTCTATGCAATATTGTGTTTTCTCTTTCCAAACTCTTCCCATTTACTTTCTTGCAAGTTGCATGCTTTACTTTCCGCTTCCCATATACTCTTTGCATGCTTACTTGAATTATATTGAGATTGCTTGACTTGTGCTAAGTTGCTAAAATCTGCCATGAATTAAAATTGGGAAAAGGTTAAGTTTTTATTTGGTCAAGTAGTCTAATCGCCCCCCCTCTAGACATACTTTCGATCCTACACTTTCGGGATGAAGCGCCGCCATCTCAAGGCGGAACTTGGGCAGGAGCACTTTTGCCCTCCAACGAAGCGATTCCGCCAGGGGAACTTCCCTCCCGGAGGGGGAAATCATCGTCATCATCATCACCAACAACTCTCCCATCTTGGGGAGGGCAATCTCCATCAACATTTTCAACAACACCATATCCTCTCAAACCCGAGTTCATCTCTTGTGCTCAATCTTTGTAACGGAACTATAGATTGGTACTTGTGCATGACTAGTAGTGTTGATTACATCTTGTAGTTGATTACTATATGGTTTATTTGGTGGAAGATTATATGTTCAGATCTAATATGATATTTAATACCCCTCTGATCTTGAGCATGATTATCATTTGTGAGTAGTTACTTTTGTTTTGAAGTCACGGGATAAATCTTGTTGCAAGTAATCATGTGAATTTTATATGTGTTCGATATTTTGATAGTATGTATGTTGTGATTCCCTTAATGGTGTCATGTGAACGTCGACTACATGATACTTCACCATATTTGGGCCTAAGGGAATGCATTGTGGAGTAGTTATTAGATGATGGGTTGCAGAGTGACAGATGCTTACACCCTAGTTTATGAGCTATTCCGTAAGGGACCGATTGGATCCAAAAGTTTAATGCTATGGTTAGAATTTATTCTTAATTATTTTCTCGTAGTTGTGGATGCTTGCGAGGGGTTTAATCATAAGTAGGAGGTTTGTTCAAGTAAGAACAACACCTAAGCACCGGTCCATCCACATATCAAATTATCAAAGTAGCGAACACAAATCGAACCAACATGATGAAAGTGACTAGATGAAATTCCCGTGTACACTGAAGAATGCTTTGCTTATTATAAGAAACCATTTTGGCCCGTCCTTTGCCTCAAAAGGATTGGGCTACCTTGCTGCACTTTTGCTACTATTATTGTTACTTGCTCGTTGCAAATTATCTTGCTATCAAACTACTCGTTACTTATAATTTTAGTGCTGCAGACATTACCTTGCTGAAAACCACTTGTCATTTCCTTCTACTCCTCGTTGGGTTCAACACTCTTACTTATCAAAAGGACTATGATTGATCTCCTATTGTCAGAGTATTGGGCCACGGGTAGGCTAACCCGAGTCCCAGGACCTTTCAAGACATCGGGGCAGGCCGCGCCCCTCAAGCCGAGTCCCAGGAGCGACTCCAAGACAAGCCGAGTCATAGACGGCGACTCCGAGATAAGCCGACTCCGAGCTGGCGACCTCCAGAGAGGACGACTATGGAGAGTCGGCCCATGACTCCTCCCTCATCCCGAAGTACGATGTGGGGTACGGTCACGGCGTGGCCGTTCCCCCTGCTTACGAAGGGCCGGCATGGCTACAGTGAGCCGTATCACTGGAAGATCTCTGGCGAGGCGCAGCACTGTTGCCATGCCTGCCCTGACCTCAGCCACAGTGCGCCATGCACTGTGCCCACGACACCGGCCTATACAGCCTGAAGACGGCGGGGCCGCCTGTCAGTGGGTCGGCCGAAGGCGGCCTGGGCGCCCCGAAGACGGACCTGTGGGAGTCGGCCTCCTTGGAGTCGGCCGACTCCTCCCCAGGGCCCCACGAGCCATTAACCAGATAGGATGGGGAATGGCGACAGTGATCGCCCGATAGATGGCGGTACTATTGTCACGACCCAATGATCGAGCCTGCGTCATCAGGAGTGCCACTACAATATCAAGCCTGTCCGCGGGACCCGCCAGTCGGCGCGCCCCAGAAGCCGGCGGGGAAGACGGCGGCCTGAGAGACAGACAGCTGGGACCCGCGCCCAGCAGGATTACTATTGTACCCCCGGGGGTTAGGCCTATGTAAAACCCCCGGGGCACCCATGCAAAGGGTTCGGACCTAGGTAGAGATAGACCAGATAGCACCGGGAGGAGAGAGCTAGCCTTGCCCTCTCCTGCCTCCCGAAACAGCTCCAGGAGCACCATTGTAGTCACTTCGCCTTAGTGATCATGCGGAGACCCCGCAGAGCAGCAGTAGGGGTGTTATCTCCTATGAGAGCCCTGAAGCTGGGTAAGTTCCGCCGGCGTGCATGTCTTCGCTCATCCCGCTTCCAGGCACCGGCGACGTTCTACTCGCTCCCACCATGATAAGCCATCCTTTGGCATATGTCGTATCCAACCCCCGACATTTGGCGCCCACCGTGGGGCGAGGTACACCGTCATCCGGAGATCTGCTCTTGACGGGAACCCTGTTCCTCCCCGGCGAGCACAGCCAGCCCGGCACGCCGGATGGCGTCTGTGCCGACGTGCTGCACGGCGCTGAGATTGCTTGTGCGGCCAGCTGCCTCGCCGATCTTACCGGCGAGGTTCTCCTCTCTGATGAGCCTGCGTCCGATGCAGGCACGAGTGTCCCCGAGAGCCTCCTCGCGGGCCTCCTCGACCAACTCCACGTCGCCGGCGAGCCTGCCGCAGACCTGGAGTCCATAGGATCCACCGACCCGATGCTGGTCGACTCCGACACCGCGTCGCTCGACGTGTTCCCCACCAATGTGGTGGTCTACGACGAGCCGCTCCCTTACGCGGGGAGTGGCGGAAGCACCGTCACTGAGGTCCTCGTCCTCGACCACGGAGAGCGCTCCGGCGAAGGAGCGCACGACCCGCATGATGCGGCCCTGCGAGGCCTTGCAGCACCGATTCCAGAAGACGCCGACGCCGAGGCGCTGGAGGCGCTCCGCCTTCAGCTCGTCGAGGGTGCAAAGAAGCTGGCAAGCATGAGGCGCTTGTCAGAAGCTTACCAACGCGAGATGGATCGCGCCGTAGTTGGCTCGCCAGCTCCGATCGGGCCTAGCCGCCTAGGCGCGGTCCGACAGCGTGGTGCGGCAGTCACCAACCTCTTCGGGGCTGATCGCCCTGTGTATGCCACGCCCGCAGAGAATATCCGTGCCGCCCAGGCGGCGGCAGACGAGCTAGACAACTTCGAAGGCGAAGAGCGCCGCATAATGACGGTGCAAGTTCAGCAGCTCCTCGACGCGGCTGACGCGCAGAATAATGCCGGCTGCCGCACCGAGGCGCCGCAGCGCCAAAACAACAACCCACCGCCTCGCCGAGACCAAGGTGCGACGTCTCGGATGCCGACTGGCGGGGCCTGTGGGAAGAAGGACAAGGAGCCGGCTATCAGCCACAGTCGGACTCACATCACCATCGAGCACGACCAAGACGGCCACCCCAAAGCGGTGGAACGGCGGGACGACTACCTGCCTCCCCCTCCTCGCAGAGAAAGGCGAGTCTCCCCGCCGCCCGTGGAACATCCGACTCTCGGCGACCGCCTTGGCCGCCGAGAGGGAGTCGGAGAGAACGACGCCCGCCACCGGATCGACCGACTCCACCGATCCTTGGCGCTGGAAGAAGAAGACGAGTTGGGTCCCCCCTGCTTTGGACTCCGCATCCGAGATGAGCCCTTCCCCAAAGGGTTCACGCTCCCCCGAGACACGCCCAAATATACCGGCACCATGAAGCCGGAAGATTGGCTGATCGACTACTCCACAGTCGTCAACATAGCGAACGGCAACAAGCGTGTTGCCGTAAGATACGTCCTGCTCATGCTCCAGGGCTCGGCCCGGATGTGGTTGAACAGTCTGAAGCCTCGCAGCATCAACAGCTGGGTCTACTTCACCGAGGCTTTCGTCCGCAACTTCACCAGCACGTACAAGCGACCTCCCAAGCCGCGCCAACTCTCCTTGTGCGTGCAAGGCCCCGACGAGTCTACTGGCGACTACCTCACGTGCTGGGGCGAACTCCGAAACTCCTGCGAGGGCGTGCACGAGGTGCAGGCCATCGAGTACTTTACTGCCGGGTGCAGAGACGGCACCCTCCTCAAGCACAAGCTCCTCTGCGACGAGCCAGAGACCCTCGACGAGCTGCTGATCACAACGGACAAGTACACCACGGCCGACTCCTCCATGAAGGCGGAGATTCGGGTCAGCACAACTGGCAAAGTCGCCCCTCAAGCTCCAAGAACTCCGGCTGGAGACACCAGTCGGCGGCAGCAGCAGAATGACCAGAAGCGCAAAGCCCCGCAGCCGACTTCCAACAGTCGGCAAGTGGCAACAGCAGAAGACCAGCAGTTGGAAGGACCACCTCCGGCGAAGCGACAGAAGGGCGGCAAGTCCAACTGGCTGCCGGCTTTCTCCTACGAGAAGACTCTAGACGGTCCCTGCAAGTTCCACAGCGGCGCGAAGCTGTCAAACCACACCACCAGGAAATGCCACTGGCTGACCAGAATCGCCAAGGGGGACGGCCTGCTCCCTCCCCCTCCTGCTGGGCCGCCTCCTCCACTGCCGCCCCAGCAGCCGGCTGTCAGGCCAGTCGGCGTGATACAAGATGAGTTCCCGGATGAGCATGGAGCCTATGTGGTGTTCAACAGTGTAGCGAATGACCGACGCAGTAGGCGCCAACAGCAGCAAGAACTGAATGCGGTTGCGACAAGTACTCCAGAGTTCATGCATTGGTCCGAAAAGCCTATCAGTTGGAGCAAAGCTGATCACCCAGAGGTGATGCCGAGTCCAGGCTCCTACGCCTTGGTCTTAGGCGCAATACTCGCCACTGATAGGCGGGCCGCTCGCTTCTCGCGAGTACTGATAGACGGAGGCAGCAGTATCAACATCCTATACAAGGATACAATGGAGAAATTAGGAATCAAGCGAAGACAGCTTCAGAGCAGCCGGACTGTGTTCCACGGAATCGTCCCTGGCCTTTCCTGCTCACCAATCGGCAAGATCCTGATAGATGTCCTCTTCAGAGACAAGGATCATTTCCGCCGAGAGCCAATTTGGTTTGAGGTGGTGGACCTTGAAAGCTCATATCACGCGTTGCTTGGCCGACCCGCCTTGGCCAAATTCATGGCGGTCCCCCACTACGCCTACCTCAAGATGAAGATGCCGAGTTCCAAGGGAATACTAACCGTGTCCGGCGACTACAGGAAGTCGTCCGCTTGCACGACCGAAAGCAGTCGGCTGGCCGAGTCCTTGGTGATCGCGGCTGAGAAACGGCTTCTCGATCCAGTCGTGGCAATGGCCGGCAAGCAGCCCGAGTTATCGCCCGACCCCAAGGAGTCGGAAGCAGAGGGATCATTCAAGCCGGCCAAAGAAACAAAGAAGATACCGTTGGACCCGGAGCACCCGGAGAGATACGCTTTCATGGGCACAGGCCTTGACAGCAAATAGGAAGGCGAGCTCGTCGATTTCCTCCGTGAGAATCGCGACATCTTCGCATGGTCCCCCAAGGACATGCCTGGTGTCCCGACGGAATTCGCCGAGCACAAATTACACGTCCGATCTGATATAAAGCCCGTCAGGCAGCCCTTGCGCCGCCTGTCAGAAGAAAAAAGAAGAGTTGTTGGAGAAGAAATAGCCTGGCTCCTGGCAGTCGGCTTCATCATGGAAGTGTTTTTTCCAGAGTGGTTGGCAAACCCAGTACTGGTGCTGAAGAAGAACAAGAAGTGGCGGATGTGCATTGATTACACGAGCCTCAACAAAGCTTGCCCCAAGGACCCATTTGCTCTGCCGAGAATCGATCAGGTGATAGACTCCACAGCCGGATGCGAGCTGTTGAGTTTCCTAGACGCATATTTAGGATATCACCAGATCAAGCTGAACCCGGCTGACAGACTGAAGACCGCCTTAATCATGCCGTTTGGAGCCTTCTGCTACCTGACCATGACGTTCGGCTTAAGAAACATCGGCGCCACCTTTCAGCGTTGCATGCAGAAGTTCCTCCTGAGGCAACTCGGCAGAAATGCCCACGTCTATGTGGATGATGTAGTGGTGAAGACGGAGAAGCATGGAACCTTGCTGGAGGACCTCAAGGAAACATTTGAGAATCCGCGCCGATTCCAGATCAAGCTCAACCCAGAGAAGTGCGTTTTTGGAGTACCAGCCGGCCAGCTCCTCGGTTTCCTAGTCTCCGAACGCGGCATAGAGTGCAATCCTGTGAAGATCAAGGCCATCGAGAGGATGGAAGCACCCAGACGACTGTTAGATGTGCAGAAGTTCACCGGCTGTTTGGCATCCATTAGTCGATTCATCAGTCGGCTGGGCGAGAAGGCTCTCCCCTTGTATCAGCTCATGAAGAAGACGACCTTCTTTGAGTGGACTCCCAAGGCGGACGAGGCTTTTCTCCAACTAAAAAAGAGTTGACTACTCCCCCTGTGCTGGCGGCTCCGACTCCCAAAGAGCCCATGCTCCTATACATTGCCGCCACCAGCCGAGTAGTCAGCACAGTCATTGTAGTCGAGCGCAAGGAGGAAGGCAAGGCGCTGCCTGTCCAGAGACCGGTATATTACCTGAGCGAGGTACTGTCGGCCTCCAAGCAGAACTACCCCCATTACCAGAAGATGTGCTACGGCATGCATTTTGCCGCCAAGAAATTGAAGCCTTACTTCCAGGAGCATCCAATTACTGTGGTCTGCACAGCTCCACTAGCCGAGATCATCGGAAGCCGAGATGCTTCTGGCTGAGTGGCCAAATGGGCCATCGACCTGGCCCCCTACACCATCTACTACGAGCCCCGCACCGCCATCAAGTCACAAGCACTGGCCGACTTCCTCATCGACTGGGCCGAGACCCAGTATCTGCCGCCAGCACCCGACTCCACCCATTGGCGGATGCACTTCCACGGCTCCAAGATGCGCACCGGCTTGGGAGCCGGCGTCGTCCTCACTTCCCCCAAGGGCGACAAGCTCAGATATGCGCTGCAGATCCACTTCGCCGCCTCCAACAACGTGGCCGAGTACGAGGCGCTCATCCACGGGCTCCAGCTTGCCAAAGAACTCGGCATTCGCCAGATCCTGTGTTATGGCGACTCTGACTTGGTGGTCCAGCAATCATCTGGCGATTAGGACGCCAAGGACGCAAATATGGCGAGCTACCATTTCCTCGTCCAGCAACTCAGCAGATACTTCGAGGGGTGCGAGTTCCTCCACGTGCCAAGGAACGACAACGACCAAGCAGACGCCTTGGCACGAATCGGCTCCACCTGCCAGGCAATACCATCTGGTGTCGCCCTCCGGCGCCTCCTCAAGGCTTCTATCAAGCCGTCACCAGAATCAGATTCAATCTTTGTGCCGGCTCCGCCTGAGGATGACGGATCCGACTCCAAGAAACATACAGTCGAAGACGGCCCGGGGACTTCAGAACCCGGCCCAGGGACTGCAGTGGCATGATCGAAGACTCCATAGCTCAGCCCGGGGACTGCTTTAGTCGGCCCCAGGACTTTGTCAAATCAGCAAGCGGTTGCGGACTCCAACTCGCCGCCTCCCAGCCCGACCGCCCTTGTCCAAGTCGCACTAGTGGCAGTTGAAGAAATAGCAGCACCTTCATGGGACCAGCCCATCCTCAGGTTCTTAGTAAACAGAGAGCTAACAACCGATGAAATCTTGGCTCGACAAGTGCAACGCCGAGCAGCAGCCTACACCATAGTCAACAGAGAGCTGGTCAGGTGCAGCGTTACGGGCGTCTTCCAATGCTGCGTCGAGGCAGAACAAGGCCAAGCAATCCTTAGAGACATCCATGAGGGCGAGCACGGTCACCACGCGGCCTCCAGGGCACTCGTCGCCAAAGCCTTCCAGCACGGTTTCTTCTGGCCAACCGCCCTAGAAGAGGCCAAAGAGTTAGTCCAAAAGTGCAAGGGGTGCCAGATTTTCTGTTCCAAGCCACTTCAGCCAGCTTCCGCACTCAAGACTATCCCCATCGCCTGGCCCTTTGCAGTCTGGGGCCTGGACATGGTGGGACCATTCAAGACGGCACGAGGTGGCTTGACTCACCTACTTGTCGCAGTGGACAAGTTCACCAAGTGGGTGGAGGTGAAACCCATCAAGAAGTTGAATGGTCCGACTGCAGTGACCTTCATCGCTGACATCACAACTCGGTACGGCATCCCACACAGCATCATCACCAACAATGGCACGAATTTTGCCAAAGGCTCCTTGGCCCGTTTCTGCGCGACACAGGGCATCCGACTAGACTTAGCGTCCGTTGCCCATCCGCAGTCAAACGGCCAGGTGGAGCAAGCGAACGGCCTCATCTTATCCGGCATCAAGCCTCGACTCATCGTACCGCTGGAGCGATCTGCCGGCTGTTGGCTTGAGGAGCTGCCAGCCGTCCTCTGGAGTCTGCGCACGACTCCAAACAAGTCAACCGGCTTCACACCCTTCTTCCTCGTCTATGGTGCCGAAGCCGTCATCCCAACGGACATAGAGTTCGACTCCCCGCGAGTCACCATGTACACCAAGGAAGAAGCAGAAGAAGCACGTCAAGACGGCGTCGATCTGCTGGAAGAGGGCCGGCTGTTGGCACTCAGCCGGTCCAGCATCTACCAGCAGAGTCTGTGTTGATACTACAACAGGAAGGTCAGGCCAAGATCTTTCCAAGAAGGCGACCTTGTGCTCCGGCTGATCCAGTGAATAGCCGGCCAGCACAAGCTGTCGGCACCTTGGGAAGGCCCCTTTATCATTAGCAAGGTGCTAGGGAACGACGCCTACTATCTGATCGACGCTTAGAAGCCCCGAGCGCGCAAGAGGGATGACTCCGGCAAAGAGACAGAGCGCCCGTGGAATGCAAATCTTCTTCGAAGATTTTACAGTTGATGCAGTATGTATCACACTACCCCTTTGTATTTAAGTACTAAGACTTTGGGCCCCCCGAAACGAGCTCGGGGACTGCCCTTTTTGTTATCTGTATGATAAGAATTATGCCTTCGAGTACATTACTTTCATTACAAGCCGCTTGGCACTGGGCCAGACTAGTCGGCCCGGGGACTCGCCGCCTTGCGCTATGAGGAGCTTCCCGCAGTCAGACAAGTAGTGCGCGGTGCCCAATCCGCCTCCTGGCAAAGCCGCAGCTCGCAGAGCGACCGTGAGGCAGGCAGGAGTGAGGAAGAACGGGCGCCCACACAAAAAATGGCTAAGGACCTAAAAGCACGAACATAGCGTAAGACGGCTTCCAGCATTTCTGAAGCAGAAAGCCGACTCATGAGTAGTTGGCTCGCCGTCTTTATTAACCTCTATCAAGGACGGCCGACTCTTGGGTAGTCGGCATGTCGCTTTCTATCCGACTTGCTAAAGAAACTCTAAATGGCCAAGTACTTTCCTTCCCGAGGTAGCCAAGCACTTGACCCAGCGACAGTCCGCAGAGTGGCTGTCCGACTGGCAAGGCAGCGACTAAAGGAAGGCGGCAAACGGAAAAGCCTAAAGAGCAGTAAGCAAGGAAAGACGGAAATCGGATAAATATTTACATAGGCCCTTGGCCGAACCTTCGAATAGAAGTTCAAGATACACCCCGCGGGTGGAATTGTTCGAATCTAACAAAGTTTTCAAAAGATTACTAAGACAGACAAGCAGAGGCGGAAAAGGCAGCCTAGGAGGCGGCATCTGGGATCGGAGGATCGGAGGAGACGGCGGTGTCAGGCGCCGGGGCAGTCGGCTGGGCGGTCTCGGTTCGATCGCCTCCGGTGGCAGTCGCCTTCTCTCGACGCGGCTCGTTGCTGGAGGCGCGGTCGAGCTGAGGCTGGCCGCCTGCTCCGTCTTCTGGCACCTCCGCCTCGCCTTCGTCCTCCGCCTCGTCCTCCTCGTCGGTGCTGGAGTCGATCACCTCCGCTGAGTCCTCTCCATACTCCGGGTTCATCCCGAACCACTCTGGCGGCACTTCCTCACCGCCTTCAGCCCGCTCGGGCACGAAGACACTGGTGTCCGTGTACTTGGTGATGGCCGCCGCACGCTCGATAAGGGCGCCCTCCACGTCCTCCAGCTCGGCCTGGGCTTCTGACCGGAACGCAGCTAGACGGTCCAGGTCCAGCCCCGGATACCACGCCTTGACGAACTCCAAGGCCCGGCGCGCTCCGTCCCGAGCCGAGGAACCCTTCCAAGCTTCAAGACGGCCGGCGGCGACTTCCAGCCAGTCGGCGGTCCGACTGGCGGTGCGTAGAGCCGGCATGTCCGGCCATAAAGCGGCAACCGCCTGGGCGCGGGCATGCTGAAGCCGGCGCATCCGCCGGTGGGCCGGACGAAGACGGGCTTCAATGCTCAGAAGCTGCTCATCGATGGTTCGGGGGGCATTAGCGGCGATCTCCTCACCGCTCGCCCTTCGCGCCTCACGAGCAGCCTCGATGGCCAGAGGGACTGCCTGCAAGTGACCAGGGAAGAAGTCTGCCAAGACAAAAAATAAGCAAGTCGAAAAATCAGAAGTCGGCCTGACACATAGTCGGAAGCCCGAAGAAACGAAAGAAACTTACCATCAACGATATCCTCGATCTCGTGGAAGCCGGTGGTCAGCATCGCCTCCCTGTCAGTGCAGGAGGAGCGCTTGCTCTCGAACTCGGCCAGGAGAGTGGCCTCCTTCTTCTCGGCCTCGTCCTGCGCCTTCTTGAGCAGCTCCTTCTGCTCGGCCAGCTGCGCCGCCAGCAGGTCGCGCTCCGCGGCAAGCTTGCTACACTCCTCCTCCTTGGCACGCCGGGCGGTATTGGCCTCGCCCAGCTACTCCTGAAGAACGGCGTTGGCTCCTGAAGAGCGAAAGAAGAGACAAATAAGTCGTTAGCAAAGAAGATCGCCGGAAAGATCCGGCCCGACTACTCAGCAGTCGGCCCGAATCTCGGGGACTACAGCCCGCGGGTGCGCCAGCGCGCCCCCGCGAAGAAGAAGAACTTACTCCGGCTTTCCAACAAGTCGGCAGCCCGCTTGCTCAACTCCTCAACATTGCGGTTGAAGGCAGTGGCACGGAGGTTGTGATACTCCTGCAATAAGCCATTGAAGGCAAAGTTAGTATTTGGAACTCGCCAGAGGGAGTTCCGAACCGCCTGCTCAGCAGCCGGCCCGGAACTCGGGGACTACACCCAGTGATTGCGCTGGCGCGCCCCCACAGAGAAAAACAAGAATCAAAAAGAAGAAGGAAACGTACTCGGACGTCCGTCCGCGCTGCCAGATGCGCCCTGGTGCAAGTTTGAAGGGCGTCGCCTTCAGCGTGCAGCTTCGCCTGAACGTCCAGAAGCACTTGATTCAGCGGCCCGGTGCCGCCTCCATGCAACTACCCGGTGGGCGCGGCGTTTGTGGCCTCGGCGTCTAAGGTTGCCGAGCTGGCGGCGCCGGTCTCCCGAGGTTGCGGCGCCGAGGTCGCCCTCTCAAGACGGCGGCGCACCGGGGAGGCGACTTGGAGAAGCAGCCGTGCCTCGGCCTCGTCCATGACCGGCGGCTCTGATGGACCCACCGGCTGTTTGCCGTGCGGTCTCCCAGACGGCGATGGAGGCGGCGGTGGCGGCACGAGAGTGTCCGACATGGAATCCTCGCCTCTCTCCTTCTCCACGACGGGGTTCTCGGTGCCGGCCTCTCCGGTCTGCCCCGTGAACTCTGGAGGCGGCGGTGCAGACGACAGTGGGGGGACGAGCATCGCCGATCGGCGGCGCGCGGCCTCCTCGGCACGCCATCTCCCCGCGAGGGCGGCGTCGGCATCCTCCAGCTTCTTCTGGGCAGAGGCGGCCGCCCTATCAGCCTCCGCCTTCTCCAGACGTTCGGCCTCCTCCTCCTCGCGCTTCCCCCGTGCATTTCACTCCGTCGCCTCCCGGAGGTCGGCGGCGGGGTCGACCCGCCGAGTATTGGCGGACGTCTCTGCCGAACCCATGACGGAGGGGACGGCGACTCTCTCAAGGGAAAGAGGGGCCCTGAAGAAGAATGGAGGGAGTATAAAAGAAGACTCGGACAAGATTCAACGAAGGAAAATAAAAAAGTGTAAAGACTTATGTAGAGACTAGCGGCGGCCTTCTCACTTCCCTACGGAAGCGGTTGGCCTTCGCAGCCGCCTCCTCCCGTTTGGTCGCGGCGGCCGCCCCCTTGAACTTCTTCAATTTGCCGCCGGGCGCACTCGGCCCGGCGTGACGCCTCTTCGCGCCGCCTTGGCCAGCTAGGCCGGCGGAGGAGCCGGCGCCCGATGAGCCGACCCTCGGCTGGTGGCGCGGGGCGACTTCCCCTTCGGCGTCGTCGTCAGGCCTGTCGGCGAAGGTGGCCGAGGGCCTGAAGTCGCCTTCTGCTCCTTCCCCCCCGCCTTCGGCGTCGGCTTCCATTGCCGCCGCCCCCAAGTAGGGGTCGTCGACGTCGCTGTCCGCACGATCGGGAACATACTCGCGGGGCTGTCTCGTGGCGCCGGCTGCAGGCTACATAAGGGGATTCTAGCTCAGAAGAAACCGACAAGAGTCAGAAGCCGGAGTCGGCCGCAAAGAAGACAAAACAATAGAGGGACGCGACTTACCACTGTGGGGGGTTGTCGCGCGAGTACGGCTCCTTGCCGAACTGCCAGTCCTCCCCGAACTCGCAGTTCGCGATATAATTCACCATGTTTGCCACCTCCGCGCGGGGCATCTCCTTGGTGCTCATACGACTCGGGTCTCGGAGGCCGCTCATCTGACAGATCAGGTGAGGCCGGCCTTGGAGCGGGAGAACTTGGCGCGCCACGAAGGCGGCCAGCAAGTCGGCCCCGACGAGACCCTTCGACTGTGTTAAAACTCGGAGTCGCACTATGGCGGCGGCTCCGGCGGGAGTCAGCGTCTTGACTCGGTGAGGCCAGCTGGGGAGCCTCCCAGTTAGGGGGGCGGCATTGTAAGGCGGCAGGTTGACCCAGTCGCCGTCGGAGGCGAGGTTCTTCACGTAGAAGTATGAGCGCTGCCACATCTTCACCGACTTGATCAGCATGATGGGAGGAAAGGGGTTGTCGGCCGTCGAGCGCCGCATCGCGATGAAGGCGCCGCACTGAGCTGGCACGCCGGCGATGTGCGTGCCGAACTTAGAAGAGAAGAACGCCGAGGAAACCTTCGCACAGAGTGGCGAAGGCGGAGAGCAATACCACCGTATTCAGAGTGAGGTGGTGCGGTTGAAGGCTGTGGAACTCCAAGAACGAGCGGAAGAAGCCGCTCGCCGGCAGCCCCAGGCCGTGCATGAGGTGCGAGCGGAAGATGACCCGCTCGCTCTCCTCCGGCGCTGGCCGGATCTCCCCCTCCAGTGCGGTGCGAGCGCGCACGAGGTCTGCTTTGGGGAGACGGCGTGTCCGGCGGAGGAACTCGATGTGTTCCTCTTCTACCTCCGAGCCGTCCCACACGCCGGAGCGCACGGCGGGGGCCGCGGCGGAGGAAGAGCTCATCGCCGTGGTATGGAGTGCTCTTGCTCAACGACGGAGGCAGGAGGGAGAGAAAGCAAGATGAGGCGGGGGAGCGGGGAAGAAGGGCGCGCATGCTGTGCCGCTCCGCTCCCCCCCCGCCTACTTATAGGCTTGTGGGCTGAGGAGCCGAGGGGGCGGGCGTGGGATTAACTGCGCATGATGCCCCACGCCGCCCCACGATTTACCCCACGAAGTTACTGCACGCAGTAACGACATAGGAAAACCAACCGTCCACGGCCGCAACAGATCCGTTCATGTGCCGAGGCACGGTAGTGGCGGGCCCCACCTGACGGCCCATCCCGTCGCGCGCGTGGGCAGGCAGACTGCCCTCTCCACGTGGCGCTACGCGATAGGACTGCCCTGATGGCTGCGGGGAAGCGTATCAGGCACGCCGCCTGGTTTCCCGCCGCTACTTTTGAGCTGCGACTCTTTGCTAAACATCCGACTCTCGACAGTCAGCCCAAGGGAAGACGGCAGCCGAGTTCCAGAGTCCGCTCCTGGAAGGTTGAAACTGTTGAAGCCCCACAATGCATTGTCCGCAGGGCTTCACCAGCTTCGGGGACTACTGTCGGAGTATTGGGCCACGGGTAGGCTAACCCGAGTCCCAGGACCTTTCAAGACATCGGGGCAGGCCGCGCCCCTCAAGCCGAGTCCTAGGAGCAACTCCAAGACAAGCCGAGTCCCAGACGGCGACTCCGAGATAAGCCGACTCCGAGCTGGCGACCTCCAGAGAGGCCGACTATGGAGAGTCGGCCCATGACTCCTCCCTCATCCCGAAGTACGATGTGGGGTACGGTCACGGCGTGGCCGTTCCCCCCTACTTACGAAGGGCCGGCATGGCTACAGTGAGCCGTATCGCTGGAAGATCTCCAGCGAGGCGCGACACTATTGCCATGCCTGCCCTGACCTCAGCCACAGTGCGCCACACAGTGTGCCCACGACGCCGGCCTGTACGGCCCAAAGACGGCGGAGCCGCCTGTCAGTGGGTGGGCCGAAGGCGGCCTGGGCGCCCCGAAGACGGACCTGTGGGAGTCGGCCTCCTTGGAGTCGGCCGACTCCCCCCGAGGGCCCCATGAGCCATTAACCAGATAGGATGGGGAATGGCGACAGTGATCGCCCGATAGATGGCGGCACTGTTGTCACGACCCAATGACCGAGCCTGCGTCATCAGGAGTGCCGCTACAGTATCAAGCCTGTCCGCGGGACCCGCTAGTCGGCGGGCCCCAGAAGCCGGCGGGGAAGACGGCGGCCTGAGAGACAGATGGCTGGGACCCGCACCCAGCCGGATTACTATTGTACCCCTGGGGGGTAGGCCTATATAAACCCCCCGGGGCACCCATGCAAAGGGTTTAGACCTAGATAGAGATAGACCAGATAGCACCGGGAGGAGAGAGCTAGCCTTGACCTCTCCTGCCTCCCGAAACAGCTCCAGGAGCACCATTGTAGTCACTTCGCCTTAGTGATCATGCGGAGACCCCGCAGAGCAGCAGTAGGGGTGTTATCTCCTAGTAGAGCCCTGAAGCTGGGTAAGTTCCGCCGACGTGCATGTCTTCGCCTCATCCCGCTTCCAAGCACCGGCGACATTCTACTCGCTCCCACCATGATAAGCCATCCTTTGGCATATGTCGTATCCAACCCCCGACACCTATACTTGTGGGTCATCAGTCTTGTACTCAAAACTCTTGTAACTGCTTGAAATACTGTATCAAGGAAGTGTCCACCAGCAGCAGCAATCCTGGGGCAGCCCCCACAACTTGGATCCTTGGATGGTGTTCTCCAATTGGCGTTGAAGTTGTTCAATGTAGGTGAAAGGAAAAAAACTCTCGCCACATAGCTTTCTTTGTCTTGGGCCAACTCATGTTGAGGCTCTTAGAAGGTGTGTGAAGGCACCATGTCGACGCGTAGTCGTGGAAGTTCCTTGTGGTGCACTTCACTTGATCTTTGAAGGGGACTTGATGTAGCTTGAGGTAGCAATCCATCTTGTGCTCCAACTCAAGATACTCCTCGGGGTCTTGAGTCCCATATAAAGGAATCTCGTGGTCGGTGTCGAGGCCGTAGTAGTGCTACCTCTTGATGCAGCAAAGCGTAAGTATTTCCCTCAGTTTTGAGAACCAAGGTATCAATCCAGTAGGAGACAACGCACAAGTCACTGAATACCTACACAAACAATCAACAACTTGCACCCAACGCAATAAAGGGGTTGTCAATCCCTTCACGATCACTTGCAAAAGTGAGATCTGATAGAGATAGATAAACGGTAAAGTAAATATTTTTGGTATTTTTGGTTTAAAGATTGGAAAGTAAAGATTGCAAAATAGTTGGTCGAAAACTAGCAAGATGTAAACGACATTCAATAATTTGGAAAAGAGACACGAGGGCCATAGGTTTCACTAGTGGCTTCTCTTGAGATAGCAAATATTATGGTGGGCAAAGAAATTACTGCCGAGCAATTGATAGAAAAGCGCATAGTTATGACGACATCTAAGGCAATGATCATGAACATAGGCATCACGTCCATGTCAAGTAGACCGACTCCTGCCTGCATCTACTACTATTACTCCACACATCGACCACTATCCAACATGCATCTAGAGTATTAACTTCATAAAGAATGAAGTAACACATTAATAAAAATGACATGATGTAGAGGAATTAACTCAAGCAATATGATGAAAACCCCATCTTTTTATCCTCCATGGCAACAATACAATACGTGCCTTGATGCCCCCACTGTCACTAGGAAAGGACACCACAAGATTGAACCCAAAGCTATGCACTTCTCCTATTGCAAGAAAGATCAATCTAGTAGGCCAAACTAGACCGATAATTTGAAGAGACTTTCAAAAATATCAAATCATGCATATAAGAATTCAGAGAAGAACCAAATAATATTCATAGATAATCTTGATCATAAATCCACAATTCATCAGATCTCGTCAAACACACTGCAAAAGAATATTACATCGAATAGATCTCAAGGAACATCGAGGAGAACATGGTATTGAGAATCAAAGAGAGAGAAGAAGCCATCTAGCTAATAACTATGGACCCGAAGGTCTGTGGTAAACTACTCACGCTTCATCGAAGAGGTAATGGTGTTGATGTAGAAGCCCTCCATGATCGAATCCCCCTATGGAAGGACGCCGAAAAAGGGCCCTAGATGGGATCTCACAGGTACAGAAGGTTGCGGTGGTGGAAAAGTGGTTTCGTGGCTCTCCTGGATGTTTTTAGGGTATAAGACTATATATATGCGATGGAACTAGGTCAGGGGAGCCACGAGGGGCCCACGAGGGTGGGGGGCGCCCCCTACCCCCCTGGGCGAACCCTCCTGCCTCGTGGCTTCATCTCCAAGCCTTTTGGTTTGCTTTCGGTCCAAGAAAGATCATCGCAAAGGTTTCATTCCGTTTGGACTCCCTTTGGTATTCCTTTTCTGCAAAACTCTAAAATAGGCAAAAAAAATAGAAACTGGCACTGGCCCCTCGGTTAATAGGTTAGTTCCAAAAATAATATAAAATAGCATATAAATGCCTATCAAACATCCAAAACAGGTAATATAATAGCATGGAACAATAAAAAGTTATAGATACGTTGGAGACATATCAAGCATCCCCAAGCTTAATTCCTGCCCGTCCTCGAGTAGGTAAATGATAAAATAGAATTTTTGATGTGGAATGCTACCTCACATATTTATCCATGTAATTTTCTTTATTGTGGCATGAATGTCCAGATCCAAAATATTCAAGACAAAAGTTTAATATTGGCATAAAAACAATAATACTTCAAGCATACTAACAAAGCAATCATGTCTTCTCAAAATAACATGGGCAAAGAAAGCTATCCCTACAAAATCTTATAGTCCGGCTATGCTCTATCTTCATCACACAAAATATTTAAATCATGCACAACCCCGATGACAAGCCAAGCAACTGTTTCATACTTTTGTTGTTCTCAAACTTTTTCAATCTTCATGAAATACATGAGCGTGAGCCATGGTTATAGCATTGTAGCTGGAATAGAATGGTGGTTGTGGAGAAGACAAAAAGGAGAAGATAGTCTCACATCAACTAGGCGTATCAACGGGCTATGGAGATGCCCATCAATAGATATCAATGTGAGTGAGTAGGGATTTCAATGCAACGGATGCACTAGAGCTATAAGTGTATGAAAGCTCAAAAAGAAACTAAGTGGGCGTGCATCCAACTTGCTTGCCCACGATACCTAGGGCACTTTGAGGAAGCCCATCACTGGAATATACAAGCCAAGTTCTTATAACAAAAATTCCCACTAGTATATGAAAGTGACAACATAGGAGACTCTCTATCATGCAGATCATGGTGCTACTTTGCAGCACAAGTGTGGAAAAAGGATAGTAACATTGCCCCTTCTCTCTTTTTTTACTTGGGCCTTTTTTATGGCCTTTTTTTCTTTTTTTTTATTTTGTCCGGAGTCTCATCCCGACTTGTGGGGGAATCATAGTCTCCATCATCCTTTCCTCACATGGGACAATGCTCTAATAATGAAAATCATCACACTTTTATTTACTTACAACTCAAGAATTACAACTCAATACTTAGAACAAAATATGACTCTATGTGAATGCCTTTGGTGGTGTACCGGGATGTGCAATGATTCAAGACTGACATGTATGAAAAAATTATGAACGGTGGTTTTGGCACAAATACGATGTCCACTACATGATCATGCAAAGCAATATGACAATGATGAAGCGTGTCATAATAAACGGAACGGTGGAAAGTTGCATGGCAATATATCTCAGAATGGCTATGGAAATTCCATAATAGGTAGGTATGGTGGCTGTTTTGAGGAAGGTAATGGTGGGTGTCATGGTACCGGCGAAAGTTGCACGGCACAAGAGAGGCTAGCAATGGTGGAAAGGTGAGAGTGCGTATAATCTATGGACTCAACATTAGTCGTAAAGAACTCACATACTTATTGCAAAAATCTATTAGTTATCGAAACTAAGTACTACACGCATGCTCCTAGGGGGATATATTGGTAGGAAAATACCATCGCTCGTCCTCGACCGCCACTCATAAGGAAGACAATCAATAAATAAATCATGCTCCAACTTCATCACATAACGGTTCACCATACGTGCATGCTACGGGAATCACAAACTTTAACACAAGTATCTCTCAAATTCACAACCACTATAGTAGCATGACTCTAATATCACCATCTTCATATCTCAAAAAAATCATAAAGAATCAAACTTCTCATAGTATTCAATGCACTTCATATGAGAGTTTTTATTATATCCATCTTGGATGCCCATCATATTAGGACTAGTTTTATAACCAAAGAAAATTACCATGATGTTCTAAAAGACTCTCAAAATAATATAAGTGAAGCATGAGAGTTCAACAATTTCTATAAGATAAAACCACTGTTGTGCTCTAAAAAGATATAAGTGAAGCACTAGAGCAATATTGTCTAGCTCAAAAGATATAAGTGAAGCACTAGAGCAATATTGTCTAGCTCAAAAGATATAAGTGAAGCACATAGAGTATTCTAACAAATCACGATTCATGCGTGTCTCTCCCAAAAGGTTTGTACCGCAAGGATAATTGTGGTAAACTAAAAATCAAAGACTCAAATCATACAAGACGCTCCAAGCAAAACACATATCATGTGGTGAATAAACATATAGCCTCAAGTAAAGTTACCGATAGACGAAGACAAAAGAGGGGATGCCTTCCGGGGCATCACCAAGCTTAGGGCTTTAGTTGTCCTTGAATTTTACATTGGTGTGCCTTGGGCATCCCCAAGCTCAGGCTCTTGCCACTCCTTATTCCAAAGTCCATCAAATCCTTACCCAAAACTTGAAAACTTCACAACACAAAACTTCAACAGAAAATTTCATGAGCTCCGTTAGTAAAAGAAAATAAATCACCACTGTAAGGTACTGTTGTGAACTCATTATTTATTTATATAGGTGTAATATATACTGTATTCCAACTTCTCCATGGTTCATACCCCCCGATACTACTCATACATTCATCAAAATAAGCAAACAACACGCGAAAAACAGAATCTGTCAAAAACAGAACAGTCTATAGTAATTTGTAACTCTCGAATACTTATGTAACTCCAAAAATTCTGAAATAAATTGGTGGACGTGTCGAATTTTTATATTAATCTTCTTCAAAAAGAATTAACTTAAAATCACTCTTGTGTTAAAAATGACAATTATACTCGTGAACACAAAGTTTCTGTTTTTTACAGCAAGACCACATTAACTTTCACCCAAGTCTTCCCAAAGGTTCTACTTGGCACAAACACCAACTAAAACATAAAACCACATATAACCAGAGACTAGATGAATTATTTATTTCTAAACAGGAGCAAAAAGTAAAGAACAAAAATAAAATTGGGTTGCCTCCCAACAAGCGCTATCGTTTAACTCCCCTAACTAGGCATAAAAACATGAACAGATCTAGGTATTGCCATCTTCAGTGTGAAACTTTCCTCATCAAATCCTCCAAAACTCGTCTTAGCAAATATATACTTTCACTTATTTCCCTTTTATAATATGAACTTAAATCATGGAAAGGACTTTGATTTGTAATTTTAACATTCATAAACCCATTGTCGGGATCATCACTGTAAATATCATCATATAAAATGCGTAGTTCATTTCTAACGGGTTCCTTCATCATTTTATTCAACCAATCCCTATTGAACCCTATATAAATTCCTCTAGTAATCCAATCAAACTCTTCGAAAGCCTCAAGGTACAAATATTGAGATATTTCAGGACAGGGAACTCTCTTCCTAAGATTTTCACTATAAGATTGATAATCTCTAGCTTTCAAACTACGCATGGTTTCTTTATGATAAAGAACATCTATAATCGGAGGGTGTTCAACATCCTTTTTCTAGAAATCAAAAATATCCCTAACTTCTTGTATTATAACATCGAATTCGTGCATAAGGATAATGGTGGCAATCTTTTTAGCTATTGGGTGACTGATATTGGGAAGTTCATAAAACACCTTTTGCAAAGCAGGATGAATATGCACACATTTTCTTTCTAATTTCTCAACTAGCATAACAATGGCATCTTCATAGCAGTTAGTCTCAAGAAGAATATAATTTTTATTAATAGGCATGGATCCCTTGCAATCAAAGAATTCTTGGATAACACTTTTTCCAATAATATTAAAGATTTTTGTTTTGTAACTTGGTGGAGTTTTACTTTCATGATTCAAAGAACAAGACTCAAGTGTTTCTTCAAGATTTTCAACGATAACCTCCCCAGTTTTAGACATGATGGCAACAAACCAACCTAACAAACGAGCACACAAGAAGCACGTGAAAAGAGACAAACAGAAGAGGGGCAAAGAAAAGCTAAAGGTTTTAGAAAATCGTTTTAGAAGTGCGGGAGAGGAAAACGAGAGGCGAATGGCGAATACTGTAATGCAAGGGAGAAGAGTTTATGATGGGTACTTGGTATGGCTTGACTTGACGTAGATCTCCCCGGCAACAGCGCCAGAAATCCTTCTTGCTACCTCTTGAGCTTGCGTTGGTTTTCGCTTGAAGAGGAAAGGGTGATGCAGCAAAGTAGCGCAACTATTTCCCTCAGTTTTGAGAACCAAGGTATCAATCCAGTAGGAGACAACACATAAATCACCGAATACCTGTACAAAACAATCAACAACTTGCACCCAACGCGATAAAGGGGTTGTCAATCCCTTCACGATCACTTGCAAAAGTGAGATCTGATAGAGATAGATAAACGGTAAAGTAAATATTTTTGGTGTTTTAGGTTTATAGATTGGAAAGTAAAGATTGCAAAATAGCAGATCGAAAACTAGCAAGATTTAAACGAGATTCAATAATATGGAAAAGACACCTGGGGGCCATAGGTTTCGCTAGTGGCTTCTCTCGAGATAGCAAATATTATGGTGGGTGAACAAATTACTGCCGAGCAATTGATAGAAAAGCGCATAGTTATGACGACATCTAATCAATGATCATGAACATAGGCATCACGTCTGTGTCAAGTAGACCGACTCCTGCCTGCATCTACTATGATTACTCCACACGTCGACCGCTCTCCAGCATGCATCTAGAGTATTAAGTTCATAAAGAACGGAGTAACGCATTAAGAAAGATGACATGATGTAGAGGAATTAACTCAAGCAATATGATGAAAACCCCATATTTTTATCCTTGATGGCAATGATACAATACGTGCCTTGCTGCCCCTACTGTCACTGGGAAAGGACACCGCAAGATTGGACCCAAAGCTAAGCACTTCTCCTATTGCAAGTAAGATCAATCTAGTAGGCCAAACTAAACCGATAATTCGAAGAGACTTGCAAAGATATCAAATCATGCATATAAGAATTCATAGAAGAACCAAACAATATTCATAGATAATCTTGATCATAAATCCACAATTCATCGGATCTCAACAAACACCCCGCAAAATAATATTACGTCGAATAGATCTCCAAGAACATCGAGGAGAACAAAGAGAGAGAAGAAGCCATCTAGCTAATAACTATGGAGCCGAAGGCCTGTGGTAAACTATTCACGCTTCATCGGAGAGGTGATGGTATTGATTTAGAAGCCCTCCATGATCGAATCCCCCTCCGGCAGGACGCAGGAAAAGGCCCCTAGATGGGATCTCACGGGTACAGAAGGTTGCAGCGGTGGAAAAGTGGTTTCGTGGCTCTCTTGGATGTTTTCAGGGTATATGAGTATATATAGGCGAAGGAACTAGGTCAGGGGAGCCACGAGGGGCCCATGAGAATGGGGGCTTCCTTGTTGCATCTCCAACTTCATCTCCAACTCTTCTGGTTTGCTTTCCATCGAAGAAAGATCATCGTGAAGGTTTCATTCCGTTTGGACTCCGTTTGGTATCCCTTTTGTGCAAAACTCTAAAATAGGCAAAAAAACAAAAACTGGCACTGGGCCCTCAGTTAATAGGTTAGTCCCAAAAATAATATAAAATATCATATAAATGCCTATTAAACATCCAAAACAAATAATACAATAGCATGGAACAATAAAAAATTATAGATACATTGGAGAAATATCAAGTAGCTCATGGAAGTCACGGACTTGAGCATGGGGAGCTTCTCTTGAGCATAATCTTGAGGTGCTTGTTGGCGAAGATGCCGTATGTCCAAAGTCGAAGATGCCTTGATGTCACTTGGCAAAGATGCCAAGGTAGATGGTGAAGTCATAGAGCGCTGGTTGGTGTTGAGCTCTTGACCTTCACGTTCTCATCGGTGATGGTGTCGATGCCAATGTGACCTTGTCGGAGATGGTAGCTCAGAAGCATGTGCACTTGAGAGTCTTCTCAAAGATGAGGGAGACCTCTTTGCCGGTCTTGATGAGGGATTTGAGCTCCTCCATTTGAGCTTCCATCTTGGTGTCGATGAAGTTTTTCGTGGCATCAAACTTGTCATTTTTGTTGTAGACCAAAGTAGATGTGCTTTGCTTATGCATCACAAAACTCAAGTAGAGGTGAGTAGGAAATGAGATAAACAATACCAAGATACCTTTTCCCAAAGTTTAGGATGTATCCAGTTTCACTCAATGTGAAATGAAAGAATAGTGGAATTGGTAGCAGACTTGCTCACTCACACCTACAAAGTAAAGCTTATCGAGTGGCTTGGTTAGTGAAAGAACATGCAGTGCCCCCATGTTTGGTTTTGGTAATTGATGACAATCTCTATGGACTAATGGTTGTCTTGAGTTATATCTGAAGGATTTCTCCATAGGAATTTCTTGAAGTCCATTTGTTGGTTTGAAGGAGTTTATGTTGGCCAAGGTGCTACTCAAGGAATTATCCAAAGATTGGTCATGTGAGAGTTGAGCTTATTGCAAGCATGTCTTGAAGAAGAAGATTGTGTGATCATTCATGTTTACCTTCAAGGCATCATTCAAATGAACAGAGTTGGAAAGATTAAAGGTTGATCAAGACTAAGTCAAGAGTGAATCAAGTTGATCAACTCACAAAGCGTAGAAGATGTACCGAGAGGGATCAAGTGATCCCATGGTATGGTATGTGTCCATGGGCTTGCATCAAGAGGAATATATCATACAACCAATGGAGGATTACATCTAGTGGTGATCGTCATCAAGATTGATGTGTGCAAGTTCAAATGGAGCACCACAAAGAGACCAAGTGGTTGAAGCTTGCTGTCCATTGTGGTGACAATGGACTTGTGAAGATGTGCCGAAGAGTGCCGAAGAGTGGTCCATCTTGAGGAGGACAAGATTGTCATCATCTAGCTCAAGTGGATCATGCGCAAGGCAAAGGTTTTCCCTTGATAGGTTTTCTATTTTACCAGTCTCATGGTGGTGGGATAACGGGTTATAGGATCGATTGCTGTACTGTCAAGGGGGGGTCTCAAGTTGGTAGCTTGATTGTATCGTTCGTAGAGAGCTGAAACCATTGCATCCTTGCATCATCTTCCTTAGTTCTTGTTTGGTATTTCCCTTGGTGAGTTTTAGAGCTTCTGGTCATTTTCACGACAATCTCGAGTTCATCAAAAACGGAGTACACATGCATCTTCTATGATGTTTTTAATGTTGGAGGTTATGCCGGTTCTTCTCTGTTGGAGGGTTCACTCATCTATATGTTAGGCATACCTCCCCTGCCTCGATGTTGGATAGTTCTTCTTGTCCTCTATCCAACAAGCTTGAGTTTGCTCAATTTGGAGCTCATTTGCAGAAGTTGTGACAGTTCTGGTTTTCCATGGAGTATTCTTGTTTTCATGGAAGTGGCATAGGGGAGGCACCAGCGGTAGTACCGCGGCTCTGGAGCGGCAGTATCGCTGAAAGCCATAAGAGGTAGTACTTCCCACAGCCACAGGCGGTTATACGGCTCTGGTTCCGCGCTAGTGTCTCGTGTCGGGATTAGCGGCAGCAGCAGTGGCAGTAGGAGCAGTAGCACCGCTTGTAAGCGGTAGTACCGCCCCTACTACCAGTACTAGTGCCGCTCAACAGCCCTCCTCTCTGTTCCTTCTCCCTTAGGCATTGTGCGAGGTCCCAGCGGTAGTAACGCTGGGCCGAGTGGCAGTACCGATGGGGCCAGCGGTAGTACCGCTCCCTTGAGCGATAGTATCGCTCGCTGCGGGTTGTGAATGGGGATAACGGTTGGATTTTCCCCCCTCCTATAAAAGGGGGTCTTCTTCCCCATTGAGCCTTATCCTTTGAGCTCGTGTTCTTCCCCCATTGTTGACCTTGTTCGAGCTTGCTATCTCTCAATCCCTCCATGGATTCTTGCTAGTTTTTTGGGGTAAAGAGAGAGGAGATCTAGATCCACATTTCCTCTATGTGAGGGGAACCCCTTAGATCTAGATCTTGGAGTTCTTGGTGTTCTCCTTCTTGTTTCCTCTCATTTTCCTCCATATCTTTTTTTGCTTTGGTGGGATTTAGGAGTGAGGGACTTGGGCACTCTGTGTGCCCTTGCCATTGCATTAGTTGCATCGGTTTGAGTTCTCCATGGTGATACATGGAAGTTACAAGTTGAGAAGCTTATTAATCTTGGGTGCTTGGTACCCTAGAGCTTGTTCCTCTTGGGTGCTTGGGCACCCTAGACAGTTGGTGTTTGGAGCTCAATCATTGTGGTATAAACCTCCGAGCAAGCATCGGGGTCTCCAATTAGGTTGTGGAGATCGCACCGAGCAATTTGACGGGTACCGATGACCGCCCCCAAGGGTTGCCAAAGTGTACGGGTCCGGTGACCGCCCCCAAGGGTTGCCATTTGTACGGGTTCGGTGACCGCCCTCAAGGGTCCCTTAGAGGAATCACGACATCTTGCATTGTGTGAGGGCGTGAGGAGATTACGGTGGCCCTAGTGGATTCCTAGGGAGCATTGTGCCTCCACACTGCTCCAAACAGAGATTGGCATCCGCAAGGGTGTGAACTTTGGGATACATCATCGTCTCCGCGTGCCTCGGTTATCTCTTACCCGAGCTCTTTACTTATGCACTTTACTTTGTGATAGCCATAGTGTTTCATGTTATATATCTTGCTATCACATAGTTGTTTATCTTGTGATAGCCATAGTGTTTCATGTTATATATCTTGCCATTTCTATTGATTGCAAGCTCTTTTGTATCTGCTCTTTTGCTTAAAAGCTTTTTCGTCTTTTTTATATGCTTGATATGAGATAAGTATGTAAGATATGCATGAGATAGATTTATGGCACAACGATGATAGCAAGATGATTGCACGCTAAATGTAGCTATGTGGCGTAAGCGTATCACTAAGGTGCACAATGAGCGCATGATAC
Source organism: Triticum dicoccoides (assembly GCF_002162155.2). Taxonomy (NCBI): domain Eukaryota; kingdom Viridiplantae; phylum Streptophyta; class Magnoliopsida; order Poales; family Poaceae; genus Triticum; species Triticum dicoccoides. Next base: position 138,101,578 of record NC_041387.1, on the reverse strand, counting down.
GTATCTACAATTTTTGCTTGTTCCATGCTGTTATATTATCATTTTTGGTTGTTTTACAATCATTTTATAGAAACTTTATATCATTTTTTGGGACTAACCTTGCTGCAGAGCACCCTATGGACATCACCATGTCAAGAGTCCGTTTGGCAAGTGACACGTGCCACATCTACTTCACGTACACAAAGGTGAATCATCTCCTTTACACGTATTCACTTGACCCCTTCAAGGATGGTATACTACTTGACATTCCTCTCGTGTGCATGCATAGGTATTGCCGGAGCTTCACGGATGACGAGGAGGAGTGCAAGCGCCAAGGAACGCCTACATCATCCGCGAGGGAAGCATGGAAATGAAGACACAAGAAGAAGAGCTGCCAAAGAAGCTACAGCGAGCGGACGTCCGGTCCCAACCGGACGATTGGTGCCTGAATCCCAGCCAACGCCAGCTACAACACCTCCCAGCGAGCGGACGTCCGGCCCCCACCGGACGACCGGTAATATTAACGAACGTCCAAAGATACCGGACAACCGGTGTCCCTTCACAGAACAGATCCAGCGGACGTCCGACGACTAGCGGACGACCAGTCGCTCTTGAGACACCGGACGTCTGCTACCCACCAGACAATCGGTCCCTGTATGTGCACAGTTTAGGGTCGAAGCCCATTTACCCCTTCACTTCGCCCCCTCTTTTCCACTAAGACTATAAATAAAGCTCCCCCTCCTCCTATCTAGGGTTAGCAAAGTGATAGCTCATTTCTATGTGAGCTTTTCTCCCACCTCTACTCTTGAGAGAGAGAGAGAGAGAGAGAGAGAGAGAGAGACTACCACTCCCATGGAGTTCAAGACCTCCATGTGAGAAAATCCTACGGGATATCATCAAGACCCCCTTGCGGGAAGATCCATCTAGGATACCATCAAGACCTCCTCTTGGAGATGAACCTTACCTTGTATCTTTCCCTTTGTTGTTCATGTACCTTGTGGATCTTGTGTGTTTGATTGTCTAGTGGATGTGTGATTGGACTTGTTCTTGAGTGTTTCCCTTGTGATTTCTCCCCGTTCTTCCCCGTGTTCATGTGTTCTTCGAGGGAACCCACTCCAATCGTGAAAGATCGGCCTACACCGGGTTAGCCCCATATCATATGGAATCAGAGCTTAGGTTCATCACGTAGTTGGAGTCCCTCCCACCGTTTTCTAGCCTTCTTTTGCTTGATTTCATCCTAAATTTTGAAAATCCCCACCAAAAATAGCCCTAATTTTTTGTGTGATTTGTTGGTGTGATGATGTTTTGTTGATTTTGATCCATGGATTTGCCTGGTTTCAAGTGGATCTAACATTTCTCCAAGTTTCCCCTTCTTTCATCCATGAAATCTCATCAATTTTGACCCCGAAATCCCCAATTTCTGCCCAAAATCGCATCTTGAACCCGCATCTCGCGTTAACCCAAACCGACCGGACGACCGTCACTTTACTGGACGTCCGGAGCAGCAGGAACCACCGGACGTCCGCCCCCTTCCGACGACCGGTGCCACCCAACAGAAGGAAATTAGCGGATTTCCGACCCGACCGGACGTCCGGCCACCGGACATCCGTCCATTTCTGGACGTCTGCTAACTGTAGATATTGACTTTGGTTGATTCTTGTTTCGGTCCACAACTAATTCATCCGAACTCCGATTTTGACGGCCTTTAGCTCGTTTTGAAGCTATTGACACCCCCCATCCCACAAAAATACTACCAACACCTTTTGACTCCATCAAATTTTCCAAAATTTGGAAAAGTTTGCCTAGGCCTTCCACAACATCATCCGCTATACCACCACCGACTTCCGCAACCTAACCCATTTTGCTTGCCATAGCATTAGTGGTTGCTTGAGTAGTGATTAGAATCTCCTAAGGTGTTTTGGCTACTTAGGGAAGGTTGCTTCTTCATCAACCACCACCACCATTTCCGCATAGGCTTGCCCACCATACACTTCCGACACCCCAACTTAACCCAATTATTGTTTGAGTTGTGGCTTGTGTCTCCTAAGGTGTTTCGGCTACTTAGGGGCGGCAACTTCAACTCTGCACGTGTATAGCCCATCATTCCACTTCCGCATTGCCAAGTGCAAACCACCACCGCTTTTCCGCTACCACTAGTTGACTGCTGTCCTTGAGATTTTGAGTTGTGGTTTTTCCATTTCCTAGGGTGTTTCAGCTAACTAGGAACGGGTGGACATCGACAACACCGCCTCTCATCATCGCCAAGGGGTAACCTCGACGACACCATTGTATATTCTCCTTGCAATTGCCTTGATAACCCCTAGCCCATTTTGCGTCACTTGCCTATCGAGACTAGCCTTTGAGTATTGCCAGCAATGCTACTTGTGCACATTAGTGATCCATACCTTCCATTGCATATATACCATATCATCTTGGTATCATCATATCATCCCTTGTGTCACAAGATTGTTCCCGCATATACTCACAAGATTGTCACAAGATTGCTATCTTGGTTTGTGAATTTCGCATAAGTGGCCATATAAAAAAAGAATAAGCTTTTAAGCAAAGAAAAAGAGTGAACAAAGAGCTTGTAAGCAATAGCCATAGCATCAAAATATATCATATGGTATCATACTCGATCATCTTGGATCATCTTGTGCTAAAGCACCGGAACATACATACATAGCATACTTGGGATAGAAAGTTTACCCATTTGGCATCTTATAGGTTGTGCACAAGTGTCGTATCCGCCTATTGAGCAATCGTGCTAGCATCTCTCTTGAGTTGTGCAACATGAGCGTTTTTCATGGATTCCACATTTTGTGCTCACTCCTTGGTTGCACAACCCCATTTATCTATCCGTGTGTGTGTGTGTTTCTGTGTGCCTTTCATTGCTATTGGTCTACTTGTTTCACTTGTGAATTTGTGAATCTCTTTCAACATTATTGACTCCTGCTAAAATTTTGCATTAAATTTTTGTGCCACTATCGTCACCGAGCTCCACCATAAGCTTATAGATAATTTATGTATTTCGCTATTTCAAATACCTTGCTAGGTGTGAGTGAACATGTACGGTACCAATTCCACTATTCTTTCATTTCACATTGAGCGAAACGGGATACATCCTCAACTTTGGGAAAAGGTAACTTGGTATTGTTTATCTCATTTCCTACTCACCTCTACTCGAGTCTTGTGATGGATAGGCAAGGTATTTCATCTTTGGTCTACAACAACAACGACGAACTCGATGCCACGAACAACAACTTTGACGCCAAGATGCAAGCTCAAATGGAGGAGCTCAAAGCCCTCATCAAGTCCTAGAAGCGATCTTCCTCATCTTTGAGAAGACGCTCAAGAGCACATCCTTCCGAGCTACCATCTCCGGCAAGATCACATCGGCATCGACACCATCACCAACAAGAACATGAAGGTCATAAGCTCAACACCAACAACCGCTCAATGACTTCACCATCTCCCTTGGCATCCTCAAGGCATCTTCGCCTATGGCCATATGGCATCTTCGTCAACAAGCACCCCAATCCTACGCTCAAGAGAAGCTCCCCAAGCTCAAGTCTGCGACTTCCCCGAGCTACTACGACCTCGACATCGACCACCTGATTCTTTTCTATGGAACTCAAGAACCCGAGGAGTATCTCGAGTGGGAGCACTTGATGGACGACTACCTCAAGCTACATCAAGTCCCTTCCAAAGATCAAGTGAAGTGCGCCACAAGAAACTTCCACGACTACACCTCGACATGCAGTACAAAAAAATACACTTCCATGATGATATGTGTTTGTCACAGTAGGTCGCGTTTTTTGACATGCATGTACATCCATGACCATGACGATTTTATGACAGAATCAAGATAGTCATACCTGTGCTGTCGTAGAAGTGTTCCATGACATTACCAAAATTATCATACAGGAAGTGTCCACTTCCATAACGATAAATCGCGTGTCACAGAAGTGCTTTCGTCAAGGGTGACCGACACGTGGCATCCACCGTAACGGAACGCCCTTAAGCTATCGGGTTCGGTTTTAGATCCAATAACCTGTTAAAAGCCCGGACCAATGGGGATTTTTCACGTGTAAAATCATCATTGGCCGGAGGAAACACGTGTTGCCTCACCGTTGGGAGAGATGTCATCCACTCATTGCACAGGAGGCGCCTATGATAGGTCGACACGTGGCACGGCCCAACAGTGGCCCATTCTGGTGAAAAAGGCCAGCCCAGTAAAAATTAGAAGGCCGACCCATATAAGGCCTACTTGTGTCAGGTCCATTCAAGCCCACGACCCATACGAGATGTGCCAATTCGGCCTGTTAAAGATTTGACACCATTGCAGCCCATCGTCAGTTGGAGCCCGTTAACAACCCGCTATATATTTGGGCTCAATATCGGCCCGATGAGATTTCGGCCTGTTAACGGCCCATTCAATGGATGGGCCAATTTTCAGGATGTACATCTTTCGGCCTTTTAGCGACCCATTTAAATGTTTGGCTAATTTCCGGTCCAGTGTGTCTTTCAGCCTATTGACGACCCATAAATCAGTTGGGCCATTTGTAGTCAGACCTGAGTTTCGGCCTTTTAGCGACACATTTAAGCGTTGGGCCCATTTCCGGCCCGCTGTGTCTTTCAGCCTGTTGACGGCCCATAAATCAGTTGGGCCATTTGTAGTCGGACCTGAGTTTTGGCCTTTTCGCGACCCATTTAAGTGTTGGGCCAATTCCCGGCCCTGTGTGCCTTTCAGCCTGTTAACAGACCATAAATGAGTTGGGCCATTTGTAGTCAGACCTGAGTTTTGGCCTTTTAATGGCCCATGCCCTTCATGGTCCAATACCAGCCCGGTTTCTCTTTCGGCCTGCTAAAGGCCCACAACACAGTTGGGCCATTTACAATACAACCTGACTTTCGGCCTCTTAGCGGCCCATGGACTTCATGGTCCAGTACAAGCCTGCTGTCTCTTTCGGCGTGCTAAAGGCCCATAGTATAGTTAGGCCATATGTAGCCTGAACTTAGTAACACCCCATGAAATCAATTGGGCCCACCTGTTGCCTTCTTCAATGTCGGCCTGTTAACGACCCGGGAGGTAAGTGGGCCGACCATTAACTTTCGGCCTTGTAACATTGCATTAACTTATTGGGCCCACTAAAGTTCGTACATGTCTTTAGGACAAATTAGATAATTTGAGCCCATTACGACGAGTAATTATGCACAGGACCAAAACCGATCAAGCAAAGGTACGGCATACAGGGAAAAATGTTGCAATTCTAGCATATATTACAGGAAATTACATCCATTGGGCAATCAAAAATTGATGCCAGTGCAACTAAATGAATAGAACCTAATGATCTACAATGTCACAATCTGCAACCTCAACATGGATGATGCCCATAAGCACGTGGGCAAGTTCTTGCTGCTTTGCTACACTATCTCTGAAAACATTGACCAGTTGTTGTGTCGCACGACTCTGCACCTCTGATTCCTCCACCATTTCCATCATTGCTTTAACCATTAATTGGTTCACAAACATACATTTTTTCCGTTGCATTTGAGACAGAGGATACTGAACAGATTCAGATGGCGATTTTGGCAGGCTTGTATTATTGATAGTGAAGAGTGTCTCGACTACTACATCATAACATAAATTAGGAGGGGAACCAAACAGATTAATCATGAGTTACTGCCCTATTACCTGGCCTAGATTTATTGGAAAGAAACAATGGGGTTGCCTTGCTGTTTTTAGAGTTTGTCTTCTTATCTTCAGCAGCCTGCACCAAAATAACACACTAGCATTGCTATCATTGACCAAGTCAGATAATAGGAAAGCAACATTGACACAACGAACATTTGGGCAACTAGCCTACACCAAATTAACACAATATGGCACAGCTATCATCAGCCAGGTAAGGTAATACGAAAGCAATATTGATGCAATGAATGAATGGGCAACCAGAGCAGCACTACAATTCAGTAATGTGCATGATATGAGATAGTACACTCATGCAGCTCAGTATGCAAAACTACCAGGCAGTTTTCTTTATGAAAATCAACATTGGTGCCTTTAACTTTTTTCTACAACTAATTTTAGATCAGATAAAGGTTGGATTCACGCCGATTAACAAAATACATGCTGATGTAAAAATATAGTGATATACAACAGGTACTTACATCGGCATTGGAGCACAGGGAATTCCCGTAAGATATTTTCCTCGAATACAATCCAAACGAAGGAAGTCTACTATCATTTAACCTTATTTTCTAAAAGAGAGATGGGTAATAAACATGTAGAAAATGTGATCAGAATGCTATAAAATTTAATGATGCGAGGATACGCACACGCTTCTTAGAATGGAGTTGACATTCTTTTGCTAGACTGGAGCGGACTAGTTCTTTCACCACTGGAATCTGCTTATTATCAGTGGGAGTTGGGTTTCTCTGTGCTGGAGCAGTATCTATGAAAAATGGAGTTGGTTTATTATCTCCTGGCATTTGGATCTTTTGCAAAGACCTGGTTTGTAACCCTTCAAATTCTAACATATCCGTCTTCCCCTTGCATGCCTTATATAGAAGAATGGTGCTTCAATTATAAAACATGCTACAGTAGAGATGGAGTAGGTACTGAAGAATAGAAAGGCATGACATATTGACATGTATTCCCTCCATCTGGAAATAAATGGATGGGTCTAGGCGTATTTCAGTTCTAGATACATCCAGTTTTATCCATTTTTGCGACATGTAGTCCGGACGGAAGGAGTATGATGTAAGATCTAGGGATACGACAGGACAACACAGTAAAAAATAGTGAAAACCCACTGCAGAACCAAAGTATTCAAACCCACTGATATGAGATAGTACACTCATGTAGCTCAGGATGCAAAACTACCAAGCAGTTTTCCTTACAAAAATCAACATTGTGGCCTTTAATCATACATTTGCTACAACTAAATTTAGATCATATAAAGGTTGGATTCATGCCGCTTAACAAAATACATGCTGATGTAAAAAATATAGTGATATACAACAGGTACTTACATCTGCATTGGAGCATAAAGAATTCCTGCAAGAATCTTTCCTCATAGACGATACCAGTGCAGAAATTCTTCTATCTGTTAAGCTTATTTTCTAAAAGAGAGATGGGTAAGAAACATGTAGAAAATATTATCAGCATACTATAAAATTTCATGATGCAAGGATACGCACACGCTTCTTAGAATGAAGTTGACATATTTTTGCTGGACTGGAGCGGACTAGTTCTTTGGCCACTGGAATCTGCTTATTATCAGTAGGAGTTGGGTTTCTCTGTGCCGGAGCAGTATCTATAAAAACCGGAGTTGGTTTATTATCTCCTGGCGTTTGGATCTTTTGCAAAGACCTTGTTTGTAACCCTTCAGATTCTAGCATAGTCGTCTTCCCCTTGCATGCCTGGTATAGAATAATGGTGCTTCAATTATTAAACATGCTACAGCAGAGAGACGGAATAGGTACTGAAGAATAGAAAGGCATGACATATTGACATGTATTCCCTCCATTCGAAAAAATGGATGGGTCTAGGCATATTTCAGTTCTAGATACATCCTCTTTTATCCATTTCGGCAACATGTAATCCAGATGGAGGGTGTATGGTGTAAGAGCTAGGGATACGATAGGACAACACAGTAAAAAAAACACTAGTTGAATGTAAAACTATATGCTATCGGAATGCGTACAAAAAAAACTAAGGCAACATACACGTGTATGATTGGGAAACTAAGATGGCATTGCAACAGAGCACTAGAATAGCACTTCAATGTAAAAAACATGGTATGGTAGACAGGTGAAGTACATACTGATGAATAACAATGCATAAGATATTCAGAAGCATGATGTCCAAATTAAGCAGATGGCATTGCGATAGAGTAGAATGACAATACTTGAATTTGGAAACATGTTATCATGAATGGACTAGGTACTGAAAAATAGGAAGGCATGACATATTTACATGCATGATCAGCATGCTAAGCACATGGCATTACAACAGAGTAGATACACTCCAGGACATTATATGCATGTTGTACCCATATCATGGGCCAAGTTAGAGCAAGGACCTTGTTGGGTGAAGAGGATTCATCATATTTATGCAAGTCTTCTGAAGAACTGCCTTTACATGTTCCATCATATTGGGTATCATTGACATCAAGTTTATTGGCCTTTACATTGCTCCATGAGGTTCTTGTGGATATATCAGTGTGTGCAATTATATCTGACATGCATGGAATACAACTAGTAGTTAGATTTATGTAATGAGTGCCTGTAGGATACAACATAAATAGTAGGACTGGGGTTAACTAGCAGCAATAGGTTTCAAAAACTAAAGGGAGAACATAGATGAAAGCTACAGAATATGTATCATTTGTACTCGAGATTAACTAGATGGCACACAAAAGTATTAAAGAACAACATAGGTAATACTAGAAGTGGTATAACACTACTGGAAACAACTTCTTTGCTGTCCACCATGGCAGACGGAAAGGCATAGATCCCAGACGGCAAACATCTTTGTCGTCCGCCAGCAGACGGCAAACTGTCCATCTGAATAGGTGCCAGCAAAGGCCTTCTTTGCCGCCCGCTTCCACGAAACGGACGGCAAATGATTGTGCCATCCGCCGTCTGAGGCCAACAGACGGCAAAGACAACGGACGACAGTTTGGTGGCGTCAGAGCCGTTAGGGCGTTAACGGCGCTCTTTGCCATCCGCCAGTGGACGACAAAGATTCAAAGGTCTTTGTCGTCCACCAACGGACGGCAAAGAGCTTAGTTAGGCCAGCAGTGGGAAGCTGCCATGTGGCCAGCTATGCTGTCCGCCAGCAGAGGGCAAAGATTCAAAGGTCTTTGTCGTCCGCCAGCAGACAACATAGCTGACCAAATAGGCAGCCAATGTTCCCAGTGTCTACAGGAAGCTGCCATGTGTACTCTTTGTCATCTGCTAGCGGACGTCAAAGAGCTTTGCCGCCCGCTAGCAGAAGGCAAAGAGGCTATATATCCCCTGTTTATATTTATATCCATTTAATTTCACTGGAATTCACACACAGATATACATACATACATACATACATATATATATATATATATATATATATATATATATATATTTTCACAGGCACAACAAACATATGATCTATGCAACACATAGCTCCATCCATGACAACATATATACATACATAAGAAACACAGTATCATCCATACATCTTACACTACTATCACAATATTCATCCAATATTCCATGCATCCATATAACAAGTTCCACATTATTCTTCAATAAAAACAAAAAGAAGAACAGAGAAACAAGCACTCCATCCATGCAAGCTTCCATATAGTGAATTAAATCTGCAAAATGGGAAACAAGAAAGTTAGAAGAAGAAGAGGAAGAAAACTAGAAGAAGAAGAAGAAGAAGGAGAAGAAGGAGAAGAATACTAGAAGAAGGAGAAGAAAACTAGAAGAAGAAGAATAAGAAAACTAGAAGAAGAAGAAGAAGGAGAAGAAGCAGAAGAAGACTAGAAGAAGAAGAAGAAGAAGAAGAAGAACTTCTTCTTCTTCTTCTTCTTCTTCTTCTTCTTTTCTTCCTATTCCTTCTTTCCTTCCTCTTCCTTGATTTTCTTCATCTTCTTATGTCATTTGTGTACTAAATAGGCTAAATTATGTCATAAATGGACTAAATAGGCTAAATAAGAAGAAACATGCCATTTTTGAGCTAACGTAGCAAATTATGCCATTTTTGACCTAACTAAGCTTATTGTGTCATTCTAGAGGACAACAACCTAAGTATATGACATTTATGAGGTTAGCAAGGTTATGATGCCATTTACGAATAAAAACGAGTAAGAGGAGGAAAAGAAGAAGAATAAGACGAATAAAAAGAAGAAGAAGAAGAACTTCTTTTTCTTCTTCTTCTTCTTCTTTTCTTTCTATTCCTTCTTTCCTTCCTCTTCCTTGATTTTCTTCATCTTATTATGTCATTTGTGGACTAAATAAGCTAAATTATGTCATAAATGGACTAAACAGGCTAAATAAGAAGAAAAATACCGTTATCACGGAGGTGTAGGAATGGTCGGGGTTGCGCCATTGTTGGCAGACAGAGGTGAAGGACCGGTCGGGGTTCCGGCATTGGCAGACTCGGAAGGATTGGTCGATGCTTGTCGGGAGCCATGTTGAACCAAAGATCATTTCCAATAATGTCTCGTTAGCATGATGCAAACTGAAATGTGAATAGTACTAATTAAGGACCATTCAAATCAAAATCACCGTGCCCGCCAGAGGAATCTGGGGCATCGGCGGAGGGGCCTGACCGTTTTTCTCGCACATGGTCTGCACATTTGGTTCTGACGAGTTAGTCATATTAGTTAGTAATGCAAACATTACGTGCATGATTGGGCTAATATGCACAAGAAACATACCATGATGAGCTCGTATAGGGCCCGGTGAGACGCCTCGTTCCGGTTCCTCTCCTCCTCCAACAGCTTAGCCGTCTTCTCCTCCCTCTCCCTCTCCCTCTCCGCGCCTCCCTTTTTGCCTCCTCAAAAAGCGCCTGGGTTTTCAATCTCTCTTTGTCAACCGCTGCCTGCAACACATCACTCCTCGTTAGCATTGTAATCATAGACGGACGCACACACAATGTAATGGAGGATAGGTCAGAGAGTCCCTATAACTAACCGCCACAGCAAGCTCCGCGGGCCATGCACGAGGCGTTATCTCAGGATCAGAGCTACTCAGGCGCTTCTTGATCCGCGGTAGAGTCTTAGGATAACGTATCAGTCCATCACCAATGGCTTGAGAGCCATGGGACCTCCCGCCACCAAATATCATCACCAGCTCTATATCAAAAGGATCCTGGCTCGGGTTGAAGTCCTCCCCATTCCTCGTCTTCCCCTCGTCTCTATACTTCACAAGCTTGTGGTGGAAGGAGATGTTGGTGAAGTTCTCTGGATGATCTAGGTCAGACTCCGTGAATGCCTTGGCCTTCTTGTATGGGGCCATATGGGCCATGCCATAGAGGTCGAACAGACTAGGCACGGGCTTCTTGTGGTATTGCGCCTGAGAGAGAAGAACAAAATATTAGTTAATTAGGGCTCAAGCTAGCATTAAGAATGATATTACTATGTAAATAGGTCATTTTGGAGCTAAGAAAGGTTATTATGTCATTTTCGAGGAAAATAAGCTAAGTTTAGGTCATTTGGAGCTAAGAAAGATTATTATGCCATTTTTGACCAAGGGATTATTCCATCTGTGCCCCCAATTCCTTAGTTGTGCTCAGTTTTCCCCACGCTTCAAACTTTTGCTCACTTTTCCCCACTCCCTTAGCTAAAACTCTCACAAATGTTCATAATAGACGTTTGCCGTCTTGGCCGTTAACTGACTTGTGGGACCACGTTGGACTCTGTTGACTGTGGTTGTGGCTTCGCTGGTTGGGCTGTGTTTGTGTTCATAGGACGGGCCCGTTAGTTTGTTGGTAATAAATTAAAAAAGCCTGCTATCGATGGATGCAGCCTGCTATGCATGCCCGGCTTGGACATCGATGTAGCCTGATATGCATGCGAACACCGCCACACACGCATCTAGTGACCTAGACCTAAATGCATGCATGCACACCGACACGCACGCATCGATCCGTGCCGCACGGTTGCCGGTGGATTCAGTTGCTCCGTAGCGTTGTTTCACGCGTCGCAGGCATACATGCCGGTGGCATAAGGGGCAGGCTGCATGCACACTCGCGTCCATATGTCGAGGCATCGGTTGACACCGCACGGCTGCCGCTCGATTCAGTTGTTGGAGGCAGGCAGCCGCCAATGTAGAGCACGCAGAAGGGGGAGGCAGGCAGCCGCCAACACAGAGCACGCAAAGCACGCTCCCTTTGATTCACGTTCACACATTGATGATCGCATCAGTTCACGCACGCACTGAGTCACGATCTATGCCGTTTGCGCGTGTACCCACTTTGTCTCCCCCGGCTATTTAAACTGCCCTTCATTGCCTCTTCTTCTACAGATCCATCTGTGCCTCCCACTTCTCTTCTTCCCCCAAAAGCCAAAGCCGTTCCACTCAGCGAAGCATTCAAGATGCAGTACAACGGGCCGACGTTCCAAGAGCCGCCCACCGTGCCGGAACAGCTGTACCCCGCCAACATCATCGTCGAGGCATCGCTCCACATGTGGGCGTTCTCACGCTGGAGGGGTAGCATTGAGCTTGCATGGGGGTTCCTTCGTGCAGGCTTCCACCACCTCCCGGCAGGCTCGCCGCCCATGTTCAACCTTGTGGAGCAGCGTCCCCACGCCAACGCTCTAGTGGTAGGGCTCGTCGTCCACTTCACCAACAGCTTCGATGCCTACTACCTTCTCGGCAAGGTGTATTGGTGTGGGTGCGAGTTCATCGCATTCACCACCTATAACATCTTCACCGACTTCGAGAACGTCTTCCCCGCTCGCAACCGCATGCACAGCCTCCCATACTACCTCGGCGACAATGGCCTTGAGGAGGAGCAGTACTGAAGCCGGCGGCGAAGAAGACGGTGAAGCCAGCGGTTAAGGTGAAGACGACGGTGAAGACATGGCGGTGTTGCCCTAGCTACCCTATCTACTATGTAGTGTGAGTTTGGTGTGTGTGTTGCCCGACCTAGCTACCCTATCTATGCATGTAAGGTTAATTATTATTATCTATGTAAGAACTTATGTTGCCCTAGCAATTGGTGTGTCATGTTATATGTAAGAACTTATGTTGCCCTAGCAAACCTATCTAAGTTAAGTTATGTGTGTTATATTAATGCTTTGTTATGTTTGTATTTTGTTTGTCCCAAGTTTAGACACGGCTAATTGGCGTGGAAAAAATTTAACCAAACTAACTAAAAATGATGTGTTTATAGATGCCTTCTAAAAATAAGAACATATTGTACATTTGTACACGGCTTTGGTTTACTGAGAGCTCTGTATTTTTTAGGTATTCCAAGAATACTTTGGTTTCCAAAAATATTGAAGTATCAAATACTTTGAGATGTTTGGCTTTAGTCAAAAGTGTGGTTTTATATACTTTAATCCCTACTTTAATATGTAGAAAACTACACTATGTTTGAAGTATATAAAAAAGAGGGTTGGACCTCTTTTTCCAATCATGAAGTATTTGTTGGCTAGGCATAATAATACTGCGGTTTGCAAATACTTTGATTCTAAAAAATGAAGGGACCCATAAAGGAAAGCTAAAAAAATTCCTCAATGAGAAAGAAGAGATTGGGCAATCAAATTAATGAAAAAAGCAATCAAAAACCGAAAAGAACAAAGCAATCATTCCTAAACAAAAAAAAGAAACATCGCTTGTTTCTGGGCCTCATTTATCCTTTGTGGGCCTATTGCAGCTTGATTCTCTTTGGGCCCGCGAACTAGGTTTTTTTTCTAGCAGAACTGAAGAACTCGTGGACAAAAGTTTGGCAAGTGCGAGAGAGAAGAGATGAACTTGATGTATATCCCTTGTGCTGCTCAAGTACTGCTTACTGTCATCTGACGAGCTAGGGTATGATCCAACACTCGAGGTTATTAGCTAACAAAATATTCCTATCACTGAACTGGTAGTTGTCTTCTGCTGAAACTGAAAGTGTCGAAACTTAACAGTAAACTACATACATTCAGAGATCGACAGTTGCACTAAACAGAGTTGCATTTGAGATAAACAGACTTGGATTGCTAAATAGTGGCAACAACAGTAGACAAACATCTCTAATGAGAGATGGCCATCAAGTAAAAAATTCCTGGAGCAAGTATTCCTAAAGCTATCAGATTGGATTGCTTCTTCAACTCAATCAGCTGCTTGAAGTTCTTGTTCATCTTCTTCAATTCCGTCTTTAGTTCGACATCTACCACCATCGGGTACTCCGGACGCGCTGCTGCTACCGGAGCGGCACTGTCATGGGGCAGATTGAACTCGCGGATTGCATTCCCCCTCGAATCCAGCAAGCCCAACCCTTGAAGCCTCTGGATGTAATCATCCATCCACTCGAAATGGTGGCATTTCTTCATGATCTGAAAACGAAATCATGTAACCTAAATCCAAATCTGACAGATTTTTTGAGAAATTAGAGATAAAGGATGCGAGGAAAACTCAGATCTAACCTGCCCCTCCGGCTTGCTCTTGCATTTGACGAACTCGCGCCCAAAGTTCCCATTCTTCTCTTCCTTTGAAGTCAACCGCTTAAGTGGCGCAGTCCGTGGGCAGTCAGCGCATCGAGTCATCGACACTGGACCATACACCGGCCACGTGGAACGGGGGGCTGACGAGGAGGTCGACATATCGCCCGAGAGGAATAAACAGAGGAATTGGTTGAGAGGAACAAGAACGAGAAGATGGGGAAAGAAACAGAGGAATTGCTCGATCTGCTCGATGCCTTTGTCTGTCAGATGGAGAAGAGGAGAACGGGAAGCTATATTTACGATTTTCCACATTGTATTTTGCAGTTTGAATATTTGAACCAACTCTTAACACTGACATGTGGTGGTCATGTGCGAAAAATACAATTTCATATGTAAAGTGGGCCAGATCATAAAAACCCGAGAAGGACAGTGCAGTAGCCAATCAGGATGCATCACGCGGATCACGCATGCCTGCCCCACATCTAACGGGTGGTGTTTGGCGCTTGGTAGGATCTGACGGTGGATGTTCGACGCTAGGGTTTGGAGCATTTCTGCAGGGTTATGAGCGAGTCAACGAGGTTATTAGGGTTTGACCAGATTTCAAATGGCCATAAGAAAAAGTCGCAAAAATATAAAACAAACGTAGTTCGTCCGTTTATGAGACCTAGTTACCATAAAAAATATAAACTTGGTATATGGGCGTTTTTTTGAAAAATCATTTTTTGAAGTGATTTGTCGAAATCAAGTTCAAATGTTTTTAAAAAATTCAAATAAATTCAAAATGTTGTAATTCTTGCGCACATAGCCGTCATATGTGACAAGGTTATGAGAAAAAAATATAAACTTGGTGTAGGTCATTTTCATGAAAAAGGCTTCACACAAATGAGCTATCACCTATGAACGTGTTCAGAGTTCGTAGAATAGGGAGAGAGGGTTTGAAAAAAATCAAAATAATTCAGAAAAATCATAAAAATCTCCATAGCTTCATTTTGGAGTGAATAAGAAGGATCTGAACTTACTTTTCATTTTCACATCTAAAACGTGTTATTTGACGGTTTTGAATTAAAAGCATATTTTTTCAAAAAAATGTAGTAATATGAATATTAATCAATAAATAGTGAGACTTCATCTTTACCCTATATATATGGAACAAGTGTTAATAAAAATATATATGTTTCATTTAGGCAAGGTCAAAAAAATGATTTCAAATAGGGATGTTTACCCTAGCTTCCGAGCTCGTTTCTAGCACATTTCTTATTCGGACTATTCACCTAGGAATATTGGACTTCAAATGCTCGATCAAATACACCGCACAGAGCAATGAACCTCCAATGTTCAACTTCAACTTTGGCCCGAATCC
The DNA here is from genome assembly GCF_002162155.2 of Triticum dicoccoides. Classification (NCBI taxonomy): domain Eukaryota; kingdom Viridiplantae; phylum Streptophyta; class Magnoliopsida; order Poales; family Poaceae; genus Triticum; species Triticum dicoccoides. Next base: position 138,086,089 of record NC_041387.1, on the reverse strand, counting down.
AAATTTTGGCCCAAATTCAAATATTGATTTAAATTCAAATTTTGATGGAAATTTGAATTCTGACTCAAATAAGAAACCAAAGTAGAAGCAACATTATTACAACTGATAAGTTTTCACAGTAGCTCAAATCTACCAAGTTTTAAGATGCCAACATCTTAATACAAATCTACCAAGTTTTAAGCGATCGACTCGCCCTCAAATTGACAACACAAACATTTCCCAACAACTTAATTCAAAGTTTGGACTTGCTCCTTGTGTTTGCAGCTAGCTTCACCGTCTTTCTCCTGGTTTCCCTAGTTGAGATGTTCTTTTCTTCCAGACTCTTGTTCCTTTTGATCTTGGGGTCTTCCAGACTCTTGTTCCTTTTGATCTTGGGCTCTCGCCCCTCCCAAGCCATGGGAGCCAAGGACCAGAGGGGAAACCCTTCTCCCATCTAGGTAGAAGGTCAAGGAAGAAGAAGAAGAAGGGGGGCTCTCTCCCCCTTGCTTCCGGTGGCGCCGGAGCGCTGCCGGGGGCCATCATCATCACCGCAATCTTCATCAACAACTTCACCGCCTTCATCACCAACTCTTCCTCCCTCTATGCAGTAGTGTAACCTCTCTCTTACCTGCTGTAATCTCTACCTAAACATGGTGCTCAACGCTATATAATATTTCCCAATGATGTATGGCTATCTTATGATGTTTGAGTAGATCCGTTTTGTCCTATGGGTTAATTGATGATCATGATTGGTTTGAATTGCATGTTTTATTATTGGTGCTGTCCTATGGTGCCCTCCGTATCGCGCAAGCGTGAGGGATTCCCGTTGTAGGGTGTTGCAATGCGTTCATGATTTTCTTATAGTGGGTTGCGTGAGTGACTGAAATACAAACCTGGGTAAGGGGATTGTTTTTTTAGCATCAGTACAGACACAAGTGCTCAGCGTATGGGATAAAAGGGGACCTGATACTTTAATGCTATGGTTGGGTTTTACCTTAATGAATCTTTAGTAGTTGCAGACGCTTGCTAGAGTTCCAATCATAAGTGCATATGATCCAAGTAGAGAAAGTATGTTAGCTTATGCCTCTCCCTCAAATAGAATTGCAATAGTGATTACCGGTCTAGTTATCGATTGCCTTGGACAAATAACTTTCTCGTAACAAAAAGCTCTCTACTAATATTTACTTTATTGCTTCTTTATATAAACAACCCCTACTTTTTATTTACGTGTTCTTTATTATCTTGCAAACCTATCCTATCACACCTACAAAGTACTTCTAATTCATACTTGTTCTAGGTAAAGCGAACGTCAAGCATGCGTAGAGTTGTATGGGTGGTCGATAGAACTTGAGGGAATATTTATTCTACCTTTAGCTCCTCGTTGGGTTCGACACTCTTATTTATCGAAAACTGTTGCGATCCCCTACACTTGTGGGTTATCAAGACCTTTTTCTGGCGCTGTTTCCGGGGAGTCATAGTGTGGGGTGAATATTCTCGTGTGTGCTTGTTTGCTTTATCACTAAGTAATTTTTACTTGTTGTTCTAAGTTGTTCTCTATCTTTAGTTATGGATATGGAACACAAAATACCAAAAAAATTAGAGGTGCTTGCTACTCATGTAGATGGGGTAACTCCTAAAACCCCCGATTCTCATTATGTGAGAGATATTATGTACTACTTTGATAATCTTGAGAAAACCCCATTCAACTTTATAATGAGAGACACGTTGGATCAACGTGAATACTTTAGGGATTATCGCTCGACACAAAAAGGGAAACTATTATGGGATCAATTTATTATGTTGCGTTGGTATGCCTGGAATCTATGCTTGAGATATGATATTACTTGTTGCTCTAGGATGGAGGCTCCACACCTCCCCTTTTCATGCAAATTTAACGATAATAAAACCTTAGCTTCTTATGCTAATGGTATATATGATTACTATGATGTGGAACAAATAGAAGAATTTGTTGCTTTTAAGGCTACCTATGATATTGAAGCTTTGTTTGAAAAGTATGAAGCTTTTGATGATGATGGTTATAGGCCGGAAAATCTTGCTATACTTGGATATTGCTATGAAAATTATGAATACAATTACTATATTAATGCTTTTATGAAGAAAGTCAACGCTGTCCAAGAAGAGACTAATATTTTGCAGGAAGCTATGGAAGAAGAAATTGATGAAATAGTGAGCTCATTGGATGAAAAAGATGATGAGGAGAGCGAAGAACAAAAGGAGGAAGAGCGGATTAGCTACCCGTGCCCACCTTCTAATGAGAGTAACCCTCCAACTCATACATTATTTAATTCCCCTTCGTGCTTACCGAAGGATGATTGCTATGATCCCTTGAATTTGTTTGAAATATCCCTTTTTGATGATGCTTGCTATGCTTGTGGCCAAGATGCCAATACGAATTATGCTTATGGAGATGAACTTGCTATAGTTCCTTATGTTAAACATGAAATTGTTGCTATTGCACCCACGCATGATAATCCTATTATCTTTTTAAATTCTCCAAACTACACTATATCGGAGAAGTTTGTGCTTACTAAGGATTATATTGATGGGTTACGTTTTACTACTTTACATGATGATTTTAATAGATATAATATGCATGTGCTTGCTGCTCCTACTTGCAATTATTATGAGAGAGGAACTACATCTCCGCCTCTTTATGTTTCCAACATGATGAAATTGCAAGAAACTGCTTATACTATGCATTGGCCTTTACTATGTGTGCATGAATTGTTCTTTTATGACATGCCGATGCATAGGAAGAGAGTTAGACTTCGTTGTTGCATGATATATGTTACTTTGTGCTCACTACTAAATTACAAATCATTGTTAATTAAAATTGGCTTTGATATACCTTGGGATCTGGGTGGATCCATTACTTGAGCACTAAATGCCTAGCTTAATGGCTTTAAAGAAAGCGCTGCCAGGGAGACAACCCAGAAGTTTTAGAGAGTCATTTATTTCTGTTGAGTGCTTTTATATAGTTTAAAAACAAAAAAAAGAGGGGGACCTAAAAACTTTTCAAAAAGGAAAGTGAAAGTGAGAGAGACAAGCATTGTTGAAGTGGGAGCTAGCCTTGAACTTTGTTCATGCTCACGAAACTTTGTGAATCTTGATTACAGAAACTTTTCATCAAAAAAAATTATCCACTTGTACAATTCCATTGTATTATAAAAATAATGTGCCAAGGTTTGCCTTTAGGATGTTTGCGATGCTTGTTGGTTTGGACAGTGCAGGACAAAAACTTTGGTTGTAGTGCGTGATTTTACATTTTTAACTGGAACGTCAATTGATTCTCCTTTTGCACTGTCTTGCTGCACAACTTGTTTATTTTTCCTAATTTTTGTACAATTTTTGGGGTACCAGAAGTATGGTGGATGTTCAGATTGCTACAGACTATTATGTTTTTGACAGATTCTGTTTTTGATGCATAGTTTGCTTGTTTTGATGAATCTATCAATTTATATCAGTGGCTTAAGCCATGAAAAAGTTATATTACAGTAGACAAAATGCAAAAACAAAATATGAATTGGTTTGCAACAGTACTTAGAGTGGTGATTTGCTTTATTATACTAACGGATCTTACCGAGTTTTCTGTTGAAGTTTTGTGTGGATGAAGTGTCTAAACGAGGAGGTCTCGATATGAGGAAAAGGAAGGGTGGCAAAAGCTTAAGCTTGGGGATGCCCGAGGCACCCCAAGTAAATATTCAAGGAGACTCAAGCGTCTAAGCTTGGGGATGCCCCGGAAGGCATCCCCTCTTTCTTCAACAAGTATCGGTATGTTTTCATATTTGTTTCGTTTATGCATTATGTGCAAGTCTTGGAGCGTCTTTTGCATTTAGTTTTCACTTTTATTTTATGCACCATGCTGGTATGAGATAGTCCTTGGTTGATTTATAGAATGCTCATTACACTTCACTTAAATCTTTTGAGTATGGCTTTATAGAATGCTTCATGTGCTTCACTTATATCATTTGAAGTTTGGATTGCCTGTTTCTCTTCACATAGAAAACCGCCATTTGTAGAATGCTCTTTTGCTTCACTTATATTTGTTAGAGCGTGGGCATATCTTCTGTAGAAATAATTAAACTCTCTTGCTTCACTTATATCTATTTAGAGAGATGACAGGAATTGGTCATTCACATGGTTAGTCATAAAATCCTACATAAACTTGTAGATCGCTGAATATGATATGTTTGATTCCTTGTAATAGTTTTGCGATATAAAGGTGATGATATTAGAGTCATGCTAGTGGGTGGTTGTGGATTAGTAGAAATACTTGTGTTGAGGTTTGTGATTCTCGTATCATGCACGTATGGTGAACCGCTTTGTGATGAAGTTGGAGCACAATTTTATTTATTGATTGTCTTCCTTATGAGTGGCGGTCGGGGACGAGCGGTGGTCTTTTCCTACCAATCTATCCCCCTAGGAGCATGCGCGTAGTACTTTTGTTTTCAAAGGCTTGTAGATTTTTGCAATAAGTATATGAGTTCTTTATGACTAATGTTCAGTCCGTGGATTATACGCACTCTCACCCTTCCATCATTGCTAGCCTCTTCGGTACCGTGCATCCAAACTCCGTGATATGATACGCTCTGTCACACATAAGCCTCCTTATATCTTCCTCAAAACAGCCACCATACCTACCTTTCATGGCATTTCCATAGCCATTCCAAGATATATTGCCATGCAACTTTCATCATCATCATATACATGACTTGAGCATTCATTGTCATATTGCTTTGCATGATCATAAGATAGCTAGCATGATGTTTTCATGGCTTGTCCATTTTTGATATCATTGCTACGCTAGATCATTGCACATCCCAGTACACAGCCGGAGGCATTCATATAGAGTCATATCTTTGTTCTAGATATTCAGTTGTAAGTAAATAAAAGTGTGATGATCATCATTATTAGAGCATTGCCCCAGTGAGGAAAGGATGAAGGAGACTATGATTCCCCCACAAGTCGGGATGAGACTCCGGACTTTATGAAAAATAAAAGAGGCCAAAGAAGCCCAAATGAAAAAGGAGGCCAAAGAAGCCCACCAAAAAGAACGAAAAAAATGAAAAAAATGAAAAAAGAAAAAAATGAGAGAAAAAGAGAGAAGGGGCAATGTTACTATCCTTTTACCACACTTGTGCTTCAGAGTAGCACCATGTTCTTCATAGAGAGAGCCTTGATACGTCTCCGTCGTATCTACTTTTCCAAACACTTTTGCCCTTGTTTTGGACTCTAACTTGTATGATTTGAATGGAACTAACCCGGACTGACGCTGTTTTCAGCAGAATTGCCATGATGTTGTTTTATGTGCAGAAAACAAAAGTTCTCGGAATGACCTGAAACTCCACGGAACACCTTAGAAAAAACAATAAAAAATCCTTGCCAAAGATGAAGGCCAGGGGGCCCACACCCTGTTCACGAGGGTGGGGGGCGCCCCCCCTAGGGCACGCCCCCCTACCTTGTGGGCCCCCTGGTGGCCCTCCAATGCCAACTCCAAATCCATATATTGGCTTTCGGGGAGAAAAAATCAGGGAGAAGAAATCATTGCGTTTTACGGTACGGAGCCGCCGCCAAGCCCTAATCTCTCTCGGGAGGGCTGATCTGGAGTCTGTTCGGGGCTCCGGAGAGGGGGATTCGTCCCTGTCGTCATGATCAACCATCCTCCATCACCAATTTCATGATGCTCACCGGTGTGCGTGAGTAATTCCATCGTAGGCTTGCTGGACGGTGATGGGTTGGATGAGATTTATCATGTAATCGAGTTAGTTTTGTTAGGGTTCGATCCCTAGTATCCACTATGTTCTGAGATTGATGTTGCTATGACGTTGCTATGCTTAATGCTTGTCACTAGGGCCCGAGTGCCATGATTTCAGATCTGAACCTATTATGTTTTCATGAATATATGTGTGTTCTTGATCCTATCTTGCAAGTCTATAGTCACCTACTATGTGTTATGATCCGGCAACCCCGAAGTGACAATAATCGGGACCACTCCCGGTGATGACCATAGTTTGAGGAGTTCATGTATTCACTATGTGCTAATGCTTTGTTCCGGTTCTCTATTAAAAGGAGGCCTTAATATCCCTTAGTTTCCAATAGGACCCCGCTGCCACGGGAGGGTAGGACAAAAGATGTCATGCAAGTTCTTTTCCATAAGCACGTATGACTATATACGGAATACATGCCTACATTACATTGATGAATTGGAGCTAGTTCTGTGTCACCCTATGTTATGATAGTTACATGACGAACCGCATCCGACATAATTATCCATCACTAATCCGGTGCCTACGAGTTTTCCATATACTGGTTCTCGCTTATTTACTTTTCTGTTGCTACTGTTACAATCACTACAAAATACCAAAAACATTACTTTTGCTGTCTTTACTTTTGTTACCGTTACCACTACTATCATATTACTTTGCTACTAAACTCTTTGCTGCAGATACTAAGTTTCCAGGTGTGGTTGAATTGACAACTCAGCTGCTAATACTTGAGAATATTCTTTGGCTCCCCTTGTGTCGAATCAACAAATTTGGGTTGAGTACTCTACCCTTGAAAACTGTTGCGATCCCCTATACTTGTGGGTTCAGGACCTTTTTCTGGCGCCGTTGCCGGGGAGTATAGCTCTATTCTTTGAGTCACTTGGGATTTATATTTGCTGGACACTATGAAGAATTTGAAAGACGATCGAACTACTATTTTGCCCTCAACTACGAGGGGAGGTAAGGAACTACCATCTAGCTCCGCTCTAGATTCTCCTTCTGTTATAAGTAAGCTTGCGACACCTAAACCTGCTACTGCTATGAATTCTGATATGTCGCATGTTATTGATGATGCCACTTCTGCTATGCATGATACTTATGATGAAACTACTTCTATGCTTGATACTACTGTGCCCCTTGGTGAATTTCTTGATGAGCAAATTGCTAGGTCTAGAGAAAGAGAAATTATTGAATCTGAATATGATGATGAGAGTGATGATGAAAATATGCCTGCTATTCCTGAGGGTTATCTTTTTGATGCAGAATCTTCTGCAGCTATTTTTGCTTGCCATGATAGATACAAACTTAAGAGGTTGCTAGTTAAATGGAGTAAAGAATCTTTTAGAGATAGAATGAGACCCGACCCTGCTTTTGCTACTTCACCTATCTGTGTTCCCGATAAGGATTATTATGATTTTTCTGTTGATCCAGATATAATTACTTTGGTTGAATCTGATCCTTTCTATGGCTATGAATCTGAAACTATTGTGGCACATCTTACTATGTTAAATGATATAGCTGCCCTGTTTACTAATGCTGAGAGATCGCGCTACCTTTATTTACTCAAAATATTTCCGTTCTCATTAAAGGGTGATGCTAAGATATGGTTTAATTCTCTTGATCCTGGTTGTGTGTGTAGTCCCCAGGATATGATTTATTACTTCTCTGCTAAATATTTCCCTGCTCATAAGAAACAAGCTGCTTTGAGGGAAATATACAACTTCATGCAAATTGAAGAAGAGAGTCTCCCACAAGCTTGGGGGGGGGGGCTTCTCAAGTTACTTAATGCTTTGCCTGATCATCCTCTTAAGAAACCTGAAATACTTGATATCTTTTATAATGGACTAACTGATGCTTCCGGAGATTACCTGGATAGTTGTGCTGGTTCTCTTTTCAGGGAAAGAACACCAGATGAAGATGAAATTATATTGAATAATATGCTGACAAATGAAAATAATTGGGCACCTCCTGAGCCACCTCCTGAGCCAGCTCCAGAGCCAATTACTGAGCCTATTCCTAAACCAACTCCGAAGAAGAGAGGTGTTCTGTTTCTCAGTCCCGAAGATATGCAAGAGGCAAAGAAATCTATGAAAGAAAAAGGTATTAAAGCTGAAGATGTTAAGAATTTACCTCCTATTCAAGAAATACATGGTCTTAATTTACCGCCTATTGAAGAAGTATATGATCTCAATTCCTTATTCACTGAAGAACCTCCTGATCCTGATATCCCGACACAGGTAGTAAAGGTAAATTCTCTCTATAGATATGATAAAGCTAAAGTCCCTCCTACTAAAATTGCTAGTCAGTGCTTGGATGAGTTTGATGACTTTATGTTTAAGCAAGATGACTTTAATGCTTATTTTGGTAGACAATTAAAACAGAATACCTTTATGATTAAATGCTTGGGTGATTATATGGCTGATATTAGAGGTGAACTTAAACTTGTTAGCAAACATGCTTCTATGGTTACCACTCAAGTAGAACAAGTACTTAAAGCTCAAAAAGAAGTGCTTGATGAAATGAATAGTAAGAAAAATGATTATGCTGTTAGAGTGGCTACTAGAACTGGTAGAATGACTCAGGAACCTTTGTATCCTGAAGGCCACCCTAAGAGAATTGAGCAAGATTCTTAGATAAATAATATTGATGTACCTAGTTCTTCTAAAAGGAAGAAAAAGAAAAATGATAGGACTTTGCGAACTTCTAGTGAACCTATTGCTGAACCACCTGAGAATCCGAATGATATCTCTATTTCTGATGCTGAAACACAATCAGGTGATGAACATGAACCTAGTGATAATGTTAATGATAATGTTCATATTGATGCTCAACCTAGTAATGATAATGATGTAGAAGTTGAACTTGCTGTTGATCTTGATAACCCACAATCAAGGAATCAACGTTATGATAAAAGAGACTTCATTGCTAGGAAACATGGTAAAGAAAGGGAACCATGGGTTTAGAAACCCATGCCTTTTCCTCCGAAACCATCCAAGAAAAAGGATGATGAGGATTTTGAGCGCTTTGCTGAAATGATTAGACCCATCTTTTTGCGTATGCGATTAACTGATGTGCTCAAAACAAATCCTTATGCTAAGTATATGAAGGATATCATTACTAATAAAAGAAAGATACCGGAAGCTGAAATTTCCACCATGCTTGCTAATTATACTTTTAAGGGTGGAATACCAAAGAAACTTGGAGATCCAGGAGTGCCTACTATACCATGCTCCATTAAGAGAAATTATGTTAAAACTGCTTTATGTGATCTTGGAGCCGGTGTAAGTGTTATGCCTCTCTCTTTATATCGTAGACTTGACTTGAATAAGTTGACACCTACTGAAATATCTTTGCAAATGGCTGATAAATCAACTGCTATACATGTCGGTATCTGTGAGGATGTGCCTGTTGTAGTTGCAAACGTTACTATTTTAATGGACTTTGTTATTCTTGATATTCCCGAGGATGATAGTATGTCTATTATTCTTGGAAGACCTTTCCTTAATACTGCAGGGGCTGTTATTGATTGCAACAAAGGCAATGTCACTTTTCATGTTAATGGCAATGACCACACGGTACATTTTTCGCAAAAACAACCTCAAGTTTATAGTATCAACTCTATTGGAAAAATTCCATCGATTATATTTGGAGGTTTTGAATTTCCTCTCCCTACTGTCAAGAAAAAGTATGATATTCTTATTGTTGGGGATTTTCATATCCCCGTTGAGGTAACTTAGTGCTATTCGAAATTTCTCTGGTTCCGTGATTATTCGGAATGAGTTTGTTAACAAGACTTGATCAACCTTGTTAGTGGGTTCATTTTGATGATCACGAGATGGATGAAACTAGAAGCACAACCTTCTGTACCCTCTTTATATTTTCTGTTATTTAGTAGAAATAAAGTAAAATAATATTTTCTGTCTATCTCCTGACTTATCCGTGCAATATAAAAATATCCCAAAAATAAAAGTCCTCAGAATGCCATGCCAATTTAATATGGTTTTTTCAGGAATATTTGAGGATTTACTGTCCAAAAATTACCGCGGGGGGAGCTGCCACCTGGCCACGAGGGTGGAGGGCGCGTCCTACCCCCCTGGGCGCGCCCCCTGCCTCGTGGGCCCATGGTGGCCCTCCTCCACTTATCCCTGCACCCATCTTCTTCCTCTGTCTCACACAACACGAAAAACCAACTCAAGCACGAGTTCCAGCCCCCGTTGCTGTGATTTTTGATCTCCTTGCTCAAAGCACCTCTCGCAAAACTGCTTGGGGAGATTGTTCCTTGGTATGTGACTCCTCCATTGGTCCAATTAGTTTTTGTTCTAGTGCTTTATTCATTGCAAGTTTATGCTGCATAGGTGACCATGTTCTTGAGCTTGCATGTCAAATTTATATGGTTCCAAGTAGTTCTAATGCTTTATATATGCTCTAGGCACTTATGGGAGTTGTTGCTATCAATTTTGTTGAAGTTGGTTCACTTTTATTTGAAGTTACTAAAAATTTCAGATTGTTTCAGAAATAATGAAGAGACTTTTGAGGGGCTCATCGAGCCGAAGCTCTAAGGAAAAACAAAAGGAAGAAGAGCAGAAGCCCAAATTTAATTTGCCTCGCACCGCGGAGGTCTGGCCGTGTGAATGGCCTTCCGATGACTTCTTGAGGAGAGCCGGGATTTATGAAGATTTCTATTTATTGATTGAGAATGCTGGCCTCACCGACTTCCTCCGCGACCAACGTCATCAGTATCTCTTACTCACAAATACTTTTGTGCAAAACTTCTACTTTTTCCCTAAGAAATCACCTCCAACAGTAGAGTTTCATTTATATGACGTTGTTAAATAAATGACATTAGCTGAATTTTGTGAGGTTTGCAAAATACCCTTTGAGGGCACCTTGGATGGACCACACCGTAACGAAGTAGAAGCTTTTGTTAACACTATCACTGTGGGAGAAACCAGGAAGGTTTCTAATGCAAGGATTACTAGCATACATTTTCCTGTTTTACGCTAATCGTTGCTTGATTTCACGCGGGAACTATGGAAACCTTAGTGTTCCGAATATTATTATTTTGTTCCATGGTTTATACTGCAATAACTCTATTAGTATGGGTGGAATTGTTGCTAGACGGTTAAGTCTGAACCGTACTAAGGGCCCTATCTTTGGAGGCATTTATGCTTCGCGCTTAGCTGAATATTTTGAAATACCTATTAGGCATGAGGAGAAAGAAGAAACATCGTTGCTCCATGCTTATTTAGATTATAAGAGTATGATAGCGCATGACTTTCTTGTTAAGAGTCGTGAAGGAGAGCTCAAATATAAATTATACTTTGATAAACATCACCCTGAGACTATTACTTTGCCTGCTCCCTCTTTGTTTAACTTGTCTGCAGGTCCTCACATCGTTCCATGGGCAGCCGTTCAATCCTATTGGAATCCTACACCAGCCCCGGAACCGGAGCCACAAGATGATCCTCCATGACTGTCTGTTTATTCGTGTGATCCAGAGGAGGTTGCCAGCCAGTGGCAATCAGAGTCTTCTGCATCACAGTATGACCCCAGTTTCACCTACGGGTATCCGCCAGGCTATCCCTGTCAATAGACCAACTTAGGCCAAAAGCCTAAGCTTGGGGGAGTACGTATTTCTCACCGACATTACATTCATGTTCACACACACTCATTTCTAGATGTCGGTGCTCATACTCTTTCACTTTAATATCCATGCTAGTTTATTTTCTTTTTCCTGCTTTCTTCTTGTGTGTTTAAAAAAAGTAGTAGTTTATCTCTTTGCTGTAGTAATTAAAAAGAAAACCCAAAAATATTTCCCATTCTTCTTTTGTTTGTTGGGAGCTTTCCCGTGTAAATAGTTTTTATTTATTTTCTTTTCTTTGGGGGTCAGTAGGAGAAGACCATGATTAAATTGTTGAAGTGGCTCTTATATGCATGATTGTTTATTTTACTTAGAGCCCATATTACTTGTCTTCTCTCTTGAGTTGAATACTTGCAGATTCCAGCTTAGTCCAATGCACGTGCACTCTTATTATTGTACACATCGTTTAGTCGTGCAAGTGAAAGGCAATAATGATGATATATGATGGACTTATTGGGATGAGAAAAGCTGGTATGAACTCGACCTCTCTTGTTTTTGTAAATATGATGATTCATCGTTCCCAAGTCAGCTATTATGAAGTAAACATATTTGCAATGACATTTAGAGATTATAGTTGCTTGTGCCATGCTTGATTAGCTATGAGTTATAATGGTTTACCTTGCGTGCCAACATGCTATTAGAATGATTATGATGTGGTATGATGGGATGGTATCCTCCTTTAAATGAATTGAGTGACTAGACTTGGCACATGTTCACGCATGTAGTTGAATCAAAACAACATAGCCTTCATGATATTTATGTTCATTGTAGATTATATCCTACTCATGCTTGTATTCGGTGTAAATTAATTTTAATGCATGTTTACGACTGTTGTCTCTCTCTCAGTTGGTTGCTTCCCAGTCTTTTGCTAGCCTTCACCTGTACTAAGCGGGAATACTGCTTGTGCATCCAAACTCCTTAAAACCCCAAAGTTGTTCCATATGAGTCCACTATACCTACCTATATGCAGTATTTACATGCCGTTCCAAGTAAATTTGTATGTTCCAAACTCTAAACCTTCAAATAAACATTCTGTTTTGCATGCTCGATTAGCTCATATGTCAACTAGAGTTGCCCTTATCTTCCGTGTTAGGCGGGTTATTCTCAAGAGGAGTGGACTCCGCTCCTCATTCACGAGAAAATGGCTGGTAACCGGGATGCCCAGTCCCATGCTTTATGCAACTAAATCAAAATAATTGCAAATAAAACTCCCCCTGGGACCCGTTCAATGTTGGAGGCACTCGTTGTTTCGAGCAAGCCATGGATTGATGCTTGTGGAGGAGGGGGAGTATAAACTTTACCATTCTGTTTGGGAACTGCCTATAATCTGTTTAGCATGGAAGATATCGTCATCTTTTAGTTGTTATGTTGACAATGAAAGTATGCTGCTCAAAATATAATTTATCTCTATTTCAAAACCGAGCTCTGGCACCTCTACAAATCCCTGCTTCCCTCTGCGAAGGGCCTATCTATTTACTTTTATGTTGAGTCATCACCCTTCTTATTAAAAGCACCCGCTGGAGAGCACACTGTCGTTTGCATTCATTATAATTGGTTTATATTGGGTATGACTTGACTGGATCTCTTTTACCATGAATTACAATGTTTAGTCAATCCTTGATCTTTAAAGGTGCTCTGTATTTATATTTTGCGGTCTCAGAAAGGGCTAGCGATATACCATTTTGTTATATCATGTTATGATTATTTTGAGAAAGTGTTGTCATTCGAGTTTTGTTATTATAGCTCGCTAGCTGATTATGCTATTGATATGAGTAATTGCGAGACCTATGTGTTATTGTGAGTATGGTTAGTTCATAATATTTTCTGAAACTTGAATCCTGGCTTTTCAACAACAAGAGCAAACAGAGTTTGTAAAAGTTTTTCTTTTTCTCTTTCAGTTTGTCAACTGAATTGCTTGAGGACAAGCAAGGGTTTAAGCTTGGGGTAGTTGATACGTCTCCGTCGTATCTACTTATCCAAACACTTTTGCCCTTGTTTTGGACTCTAACTTGTATGATTTGAATGGAACTAACCCGGACTGACGCTGTTTTCAGCAGAATTGCCATGATGTTGTTTTATGTGCAGAAAACAAAAGTTCTCAGAATGACCTGAAACTCCACGGAACACCTTAGAAAAAATAATAAAAAATCCTCGACAAAGATTAAGGCCAGGGCGCCCACACCCTATTCACGAGGGTGGGGGCGCCCCCCCTAGGGCGCGCCCCCTACCTCGTGGGCCCCTAGTGGCCCTCCGATGCCAACTCCAACTCCATATATTGGCTTTCGGGGAGAAAAAACCAGGGAGAAGAAATCATCGCGTTTTACGATACAGAGCCGCCACCAAGCCCTAATCTCTCTCGGGAGCGCTGATCTGGAGTCCGTTCGGGGCTCCGGAGAGGGGGATTCGTCGCCGTCGTCATCATCAACCATCCTCCATCACCAATTTCATGATGCTCACCGCCGTGCGTGAGTAATTCCATCGTAGGCTTGGTGGACGGTGATGGGTTGGATGAGATTTATCATGTAATCGAGTTAGTTTTGTCAGGGTTTGATCCCTAGTATCCACTATGTTCTGAGATTGATGTTGCTATGACTTTGCTATGCTTAATGCTTGTCACTAGGGCCCGAGTGCCATGATTGCAGATCTGAACCTATTATGTTTTCATGAATATATGTGTGTTCTTGATCCTATATTGCAAGTCTATAGTCACCTACTATGTGTTATGATCCGGCAACCCCGAAGTGACAATAATCGGGACCACTCCCGGTGATGACCATAGTTTGAGGAGTTCATGTATTCACTATATGCTAATGCTTTGTTCCGGTTCTCTATTAAAAGGAGGCCTTAATATCCCTTAGTTTCCAATAGGACCTCGCTGCCACGGGAGGGTAGGACAAAAGATGTCATGCAAGTTCTTTTCCATAAGCACGTATGACTATATACGGAATACATGCCTACATTACATTCATGAATTGGAGCTAGTTCTGTGTCACCCTATGTTATGACTGTTACATGACGAACCGCATCCGGCATAATTATCCATCACTAATCTGGTGCCTACGAGTTTTCCATATACTGGTTCTCGCTTATTTACTTTTCCGTTGCTACTGTTACAATCACTACAAAATACCAAAAACATTACTTTTGTTATCTTTACTTTTGTTACCGTTACCACTACTATCATATTAGTTTTCTACTAAACACTTTGCTGAAGATACTAAGTTTCCAGGTGTGGTTGAATTGACAACTTAGCTGCTAATACTTTAGAATATTCTTTGGCTCCCCTTGTGTCGAATCAACAAATTTGGGTTGAATACTCTACCCTCGAAAACTGTTGCGATCCCCTATACTTGTGGGTTATCAAGCCTCCTATGCTTTCACTTTCATATACTAGTGGGAATTTTCATTATAGAACTTGGCTTGTATATTCCGATGATGGGCTTCATCAAATGCCCGAGGTCTTCATGAGCAAGCAAGTTGGATGCACACCCACTTAGTTTCAGTTTGAGCTTTCATACACTTATAGCTCTAGTGCATCCGTTGCATGGCAATCCCTACTCACTCACATTGATATCTATTGATGGGAATCTCCATAGCCCGTTGATACGCCTAGTCGATGTGAGACTTTCTCCTTTTTTGTCTTCTCCACATAAACCCCACCATCATATTCTATTCCACCTATAGTGCTATATCCATGGCTCACGCTCATGTATTGCGTGAAAGTTGAAAAAGTTTGAGATTATTAAAGTATGAAACAATTGCTTGGCTTGTCATCGGGGTTGTGCGTGATTAAATAATTTGTGTGATGAAGATAGAGCAATAGCCAGACTATATGATTTTGTAGGAATAACTTTCTTTGGCCATGTAGTTTTGAAAAGACATGATTGCTTTATTGGTACACTCGAAGTATTATTGTTTTTATGTCAAATGATAGACTATTGCTTTGAATCACTCGTGTCTTAATATTCATGCCATGATTAGACATATGATCAAGATTATGCTAGGTAGCATTCCACATCAAAAATTATCTTTTTTATCATTTACCTACTCGAGGACGAGCAGGAATTAAGCTTGGGGATGCTGATACGTCTCCGTGGTATCTATAATTTTTGATTGTTCCATGCCAATATTCTTCAACTTTCATATACTTTTGCTAACTTTTTATACTATTTTTGGGACTAACATATTGATCTAGTGCCCAGTGCCAGTTCCTGTCTGTTGCATGTTTTTTGTTTCACAGAAACCCAATATCAAACGGAGTCCAAACGGTGTAAAAACGGACGGATATTTTTTTGGAATATTTATGATTTTTTGGAAGTAAAATCAACGCGAAACAGTGTCCGGGGTGGCCACGAGACAGGGGGCGTGCCCTCCCCCTAGGCGCGCCCTGGACTCTCATGGGCCACCCGTAAGGCAGTTGACATTCTTCTTTTGGCGCAAGAAAGCTAATTTTATGAGAAAGATCTGGGCGAAAGATTCACCCCAATCGGAGTTACGGATCTCCGGATATATAAGAAATGGTGAAGGGGTAGAATCTGAGAACACAAAAACAGAGAGATAGATCCAATCTCAGAGGGGCTCTCGCCCCTCCCAAGCCATGGGAGCCAAGGACCAGATGGGAAACCCTTCTCTCATCTAGGGAGAAGGTCAAGGAAGAAGAAGAAGAGGGGCTCTCTCCCCCTTGCTTCCGGTGGTGCCGAAGTGCTGCCGGGGGCCATCATCATCACCGCGATCTTCACCAACAACTTCACCGCCTCCATCACCAACTCTTCCTCCCTCTATGCAGCGGTGTAACCTCTTTCTTACCCGCTGTAATCTCTACTTAAACATGGTGCTCAACGCTATATATTATTTCCTAATGATGTATGGCTATCTTATGATGTTTGAGTAGATCCGTTTTGTCCTATGGGTTAATTGATGATCGTGATTGGTTTGAGTTGCATGTTTTATTATTGGTGCTGTCCTATGGTGCCCTCTGTGTCGCGCAAGCGTGAGGGATTCCCGCTGAAGGGTGTTGCAATGCGTTCATGATTTGCTTATAGTGGGTTGCGTGAGTGACTGAAACACAAACCCGGGTAAGGGGATTGTTGCGTATGGGATAAAAGGGGACTTGATACTTTAATGCTATGGTTGGGTTTTACCTTAATGAATCTTTAGTAGTTGCAGACGCTTGCTAGAGTTCCAATCATAAGTGCATATGATCCAAGTAGAGAAAGTATGTTAGCTTATGCCTCTCCCTCAAATAGAATTACAATAGTGATTACCGGTCTAGTTATCGATTGCCTTGGACAAATAACTTTCTCTTAACAAAAAGCTCTCTACTAATATTTACTTTATTGCTTATTTATCTAAACAGCCCCTACTTTTTATTTACGTGTTCTTTATTATCTTGCAAACCTATCCTATCACACCTACAAAGTACTTCTAGTTTCATACTTGTTCTAGGTGAAGCAAACGTCAAGTGTGCGTAGAGTTGTATCGGTGGTCGATAGAACTTGAGGGAATATTTATTCTACCTTTAGCTCTTCATTGGGTTCGACGCTCTTACTTATCGAAAACTGTTGCGATCCCCTACACTTGTGGGTTATCAGCAGGCATGTTGTGGCTCCATGAACCACTTGCTTTACTTGGTCTCGACCTACAAGGAGTGCTGGTGTGCTGGCTATTAGCACAGACAGATGATGTCTGAACTCCCTTCCCCTTCACCTGTTCTGTGCGTGGCTGAAGCACATCGATTTGGAGTTTACTGAATCGGCAGCCAGCAATCCCAGTAAAAAGCAACGCATATGATCGTCTCAAGTTAGTGGGAGAAATATTTGCTCGTCACTGCTGAAGTAATTCAGTTCAACAACATCGGCATCACTCCAGGGATAGGTGTTTCTGAGCTCAGCTCGCAAATCTTTGAAAGATATGCTGGTTTCTACCACTTTGGGATAGAAAAATGATGAAATCAAATGCGGTTTAGTACCACGCAGCACACTAGTTTCCATTCTAATCGCCAGCCGGAAAGCCAGCGCGGGATCAATCCTATTTTGTTGAAGGAAATAAAGGCTTCAGTTAGCCGTGTAAAATCGAGCACAAATTCGAACGGTTCAAGCAAACAGAAGTCAAATACGGCCTACAATACGACTTAGAACGTCAATTCGAGAGGAAACAATGCTTACCCAGGTTTAATCCATGAATTATCTGCCGCGGATTCGACCCAATCCTCTCCACGGTCGACTGCATTCCGGGCGTCCTCACTCAACATCGCTATGTAATCCTAGATGGGGAGGTGGGCCATATCTGGTGGAGACACGGCATCACCGACGAATGGAATAGGGACATAGGGTGGAGGAAACAACCGCGGTGGACGTGGCACGACGCCGGTGGAGGGGGCGGTGCGGTGCGGTGCAGTGCGGCCTCTCTAGATCTGTTTCAGATTCAGACAAGCTGCCCAATACGTGTCTCCTTGTGGTCCCACCCGTCAGCAGGCAACAATCAGACGAAGACTCGGCCCCGCTCGTCAGCAATTAACGGTCAATGGACGGTCAAGACGACAAACGGCCGCTATGAGCATTTGTGAGAGTTTCAACTAAGGAAGAGGGGAAAAGTGAGCAAACGTTTGGAGCGTGGGGAAAAGTGAGCACAACTAAGGAATCAGGGGCACTAATTTAAATATCCCTTTGATCAAAGTATGCTAATTATGTCATTATTGAGCTATCCAAGGTAGTTATGCTATTTTTAGCTAACTATAACATGTTTAGGCATTCTATAGAGCTATCTAAGGTTATTATGTCATTTTAGAGCTAATTATGTCATGGATGAAATGGACTAAGATTAGTTTAGGTCGTTATTGAGCTATCGAAGGTAGTTATGCCATTTTTAACTAACTAAAGCATATTAAGTCATTTTATAGAGCTATCTAAAGGTTATTATGTCATTTTAGAGCTAACTATGTCATAAATGAACTATCCAAGGTAGTTATTATGTCATTTTAACTAACTAAGCATATTAAGTCATTTTGGAAAGGATAAATGCTACCATGACGAATGAAATTGCATGAATCATGTAGCAAACCACATATCCAGTTATCCCCGTACTCAAACAGGTTGGACCTCCCTTGATGGTGTGGCACACCTTCCATTTGGTGGCGCTTATCATTGGCCCTTTGGTGTCCGAGCCGCCATTCGGGAGAGCACCATGCATCCACCAACGCCTCCCAACAGTCCATCTTATCGACACACCATCTTAGGGGCACCTAAGTGAGTCAAGAGAAATTTTAGCGCTACGAATCAAATCAAGAAAACTAAGTTCAAGGCCTTAAGAATAGGTATAATTACCGACAAGTACTTCTCCCTACTCAGAAACTTGCTGCGACACTTCTTCTTGGCCCTCCTAATGCCCTGCGAGGCGTAGTAGTCTCGAACGGCCTACACCTGAGCCTCGTGCCGTAAGTTCTGAACTAGGCGCTTGCACTCGGCTTCGACAACCATAGCCGTGGCCTCCTGTTCTCCCTCTAAAACCATGTAGATGGTCTGCAATCAAAGAAGACAACAATGATTAGTACAATCACTAGGTAGGTAGTCTTCATTTTTAATTCTGTAAAGGAGAAATTACCCAAAATTGACGGAACACAATGTCGGCCACCGTCTCGCACACAACACTGGCGACCATCTCCCCTGGAGGTGCCGGGGCAACAGAGTACAACTACAAGCTTAGTGCTAGTTGTGGAACCTGACCCTCACTCGGCATCATGACCCACCCAGGGAAGTGCTACCGGCAAAGTGTGCCGCCTGCAGACACCACGGTCACGGGGGTATAACCAGCCCCTGCAATATGACAAGGCCAACACATTAGATTTTAATTTGAAGGAACATGAAGGCAAAGGGTTAAAAAATAGTAAATGCACTTACTTCAACCCTTTAGGCGCAATCAACCACCTCTGGTCGGGGGTCGTCGGCACGGGCGGGAGCTTTGTACTGCCACACTTGTAGACCTTCTTGCCCTTCTCAACCGGCTCGTCGTCATTGTAGCTATCATCTGAAAAGGTGTGCTCGCTACCACCCTCTGGGCCACTAGCCTCCGGAGTCTCGTGGGAAGAAGACGGCGGGACCGGAGTCTCATGGGAAGAAGACGGCGGGACCAGAGTCTCGTGGGAAGAAGATGGCGGGACCAGAGTCTCATGGGAAGAAGACGGCGGGACCGGAGTCTTCTGGGATGAAGACCCCGTGACCGAAGTCTTCTGGGATGAAGACCCCGTGACCAGAGTCTTCTGGGATGAAGACTCTAGGACCGGACTCACGTGGGGTGAAGGATCGGCGACCCGAGTCTGGTGGGGAGAAGGATCAGCGACCAGAGGCTCATGGACCGGAGTCTGAGACGGGTCCACGTCAGACGGAGCAGTCCTATGGTCGGGTGAATCAGCTGAGGGTGGCGGCGAGGAAGGCGTAGCGGCCTTCCTACCTCTCATGTTGCCACGTCCACCTCTACCAGCCTTATTCGTCCTCCCCCGACCTCTCCCAGCCAAAGTAGAAGCGCCCTCCCCAGTTGTCTGCATACTATCTAGCAGCGCTCTCCGGAGGGGCTAGGGTGCAATAATGGAACCACCCCTCACAGTAGCGCTCGCAGGAGGCTCGGGGCGCTCTGGACCCTTACCCACCATCCTGTCAACACCTACAATGACAAAAATTAAACAAAATTAGTACAACATAAAAAAATTGGATACATGACATGAACATAATAATATGTATATAATTTAAGTGTTCATCATCATGAACATAATAAAAATACACCCGATCAACACAAATATATATGATGTTTTTGTATCATCATCATGTCCGGGGTCGATCGGGGTGTCAGGGTGTTGGGGTGTCGGGGTCGGGGTGTGCTATCAGGGTGTCGGGGTGTGGTGTCAGGGTGTTGGGGTCGGGGTCGGGGTGGGGGGGTCGGGGTGTCGATTGGCGGGGTCTGAGGGTGTTGGGATGTGATACATCCATTTTGCATCATGCTTTTGTATCAATATTTATTGCATTATGGGCTGTTATTACGCATTATGTCTCAATACTTATGGCTATTCTCTCTTATTTTACAAGGTTTACCATGAAGAGGGGGAATGCCGGCAGCTGGAATTCTGGCTGGAAAAGGAGCAAATATTGGAAACCTATTCTGCACAGCTCCAAAAATCCTGAAACTCCACGGAAGTCATTTTTGGAATTAATAAGAATTATTGAGCGAAGAAACAACCAGAGGGGGCCCACACCCTGGCCAGGAGGCTGGGGGCACGCCCACCCCTCTTGGGCGCGCCCCCTGTCTCCTGGGCCCCCTGGTGGCACTCTGGTGCCCATCTTCTGCTATATGAAGGCTTTTACCCTGAAAAAAATCATAAGCAAGCTTACGGGACTAAACTCCACCGCCACGAGGCGGAACCTTGGCGGAACCAATCTAGGGCTCCGGCGGAGCTGTTCTGCCGGGGAAACTTCCCTTCGGGAGGGGGAAATCATCACCAACGATCCTCTCATCGGGAGAGGGTCAATCTCCATCAACATCTTCACCAGCACCATCTCCTCTCAAAACCCTAGTTCATCTCTTGTATCCAATCTTGTATCAAAACCACAAATTGGTACCTGTGGGTTGCTAGTAGTGTTGATTACTCCTTGTAGTTTATGCTAATTGGTTTACTTGGTGGAAGATCATATGTTTAGATCCTTAATGCATATTAATAATCCTTTGATTATGAACATGAATATGCTTTCTGAGTAGTTACATTTGTTCCTAAGGACATGGGCGAAGTCTTGCTATTAGTAGTCATGTGAATTTGGTATTCGTTCAATATTTTGATGAGATGTATGTTGTCTCTCCTCTAGTGGTGTTATGTGAACATCGACTACATGACACTTCACCATTATTTGGGCCTATAGGAAGGCATTGGGAAGTAACAAGTAGATGATGGGTGGCTAGAGTGATAGAAGCTTAAACCCTAGTTTATGCGTTGCTTCGTAAGGGGCTGATTTGGATCCATATGTCTAATGTTGTGATTAGGTTTACCTTAATATTTATTTTGTAGTTGCGGATGCTTGCAATAGGGGTTAATCATAAGTGGGATGCTTGTCCAAATAAGGGCAGTACCCAAGCACCGGTCCACCCACATATCAAATTATCAAAGTACCGAACGCGAATTATATGAGCGTGATGAAAACTAGCTTGATGATAATTCCCATGTGTCCTCGGTAGCGCTTTTCTCATTATAAGAAATTGTCCAGGCTTGACCTTTGCTACAAAAAGGATTGGCCCATCTTGCTGCACTTTGTTTATTTTCATTGCTTGTTACCCATTACAAATTATCTTATCACAAAACTATCTGTTACCTACAATTTCAGTGCTTGCAGAGAATACCTTACTGAAAACCGCTTGTCATTTCCTTCTGCTCCTCGTTGGGTTTGACACTCTTACTTATCGAAAGGACTACGATAGATCCCCTATACTTGTGGGTCATCAAGACTCTTTTCCAGCGCCGTTGCCGGGGAGTGAAGCGCCTTTGGTGAGTGGAACTTGGTAAGGAAACATTTATATAGTGTGCTGAAATTTTCTGTCACTTGTTACCATGGCAACTAATCCTTTGAGGGGCTTGTTAGGGGTATATTCACCCCGACCAGTAGAGCAAAGATGTAATGCCCCGGATACAACTTTCCATATTCGTAACTCCAACTCTTGCCTTTTTCGGAGATGCGATATGTTATTTTCTCCGTGGTTGGGTTTTTGTCTTTTGTTTTGCAGTTTGTTCATGTCATGCATTTCATCTCATCGCATCATCCGCTTTGCATCTGCATATTTACATAAAACCTCGTAGCCGCTTGTAGTGACCGCTTCTCTCTTTGTATTCGTTGACCTATTGTCTGACCGCTTGTCCTTGTTGACCTTCTCTTAGACCAATTGGACCCCTCTCTTCTCTCTTTCTCCGAGACCAACAAAACCCCCCTTGTCCCCGTGGCCTTTCGTCGGACCCCATTGTCTTTGTTTTCCCCTCTCATCTAAATGTCCACCCTCTCTGTACAGCCACCAACCCTTTTGCACGCATCCGATACTACGCCGAACCCGACCCGGGTTGTTGTGACCGATGGGTCCGGATAATCCCCATTCATCCTTAAAACATCATTGTTTTATTTATTGGACTCCCTAGCATATTTATTCTCGTCCATCGGATTTTGATCGGATGATCCAAACCCCCTCTCTTTTTCCTATATATAGTCAAACCTTAATCCATTTGAGACCAAACCCTAAAATCTAGGGACCTGTCCCATCCTCCCAGCCGCGCCGCCACTCCAACAAATCCCCTCGGGACCCACCAGCGCCCAATCCCCTCGCAGCCTCCACATTCTCCTCATTATTTCCCTCCTGCCCAACCACCATCGATGCCCAAATCCTGCAGGAGCCCGAGCTCCTCTGCCCGTCGCCTCCCGAGGCCTCGTGCCACCCCGAGCGTCCTCACGCCGACGTCCCAGCCACCTGGACTGTGCCTCGTCGTCCCGAGCAGGAATGCTCGTCCTCGTATCTCTCGAGGCCCGTTGCCCCTCGTCGGAGCTCCTCTCCAGCTCGCCGCCGTTGAGCGCCACCGCAGGAGCAGCCCCAGGCGAGCCCCCGTCGCGCGCCTCTCCTTTCCCTTGATCCTCATCTCGGACTCATCTCCCTGTCTCCTTACTGGACAGGAAATCCCCATGGCCACCC
Organism: Triticum dicoccoides; assembly: GCF_002162155.2. Taxonomy (NCBI): domain Eukaryota; kingdom Viridiplantae; phylum Streptophyta; class Magnoliopsida; order Poales; family Poaceae; genus Triticum; species Triticum dicoccoides. Next base: position 138,062,980 of record NC_041387.1, on the reverse strand, counting down.
CTGAGCTCCGTCCGCGCCGTTGTTGCCTGAATCCGGCGCCGGCCAGCCGGATCTGCCCCATCTCCACCTCGCCGGCCTTCCCTGCTGCCGTGCCGTAGACCCCGTTCTCGCCTGCGCCCGCTGCCGCGTTCGTCTTTGTTCAGGAGCTCGAGTTCGAGTCCCTCTACCTCACGCGTTGACCGCGTCGCCAGCCACGTCGGCCGCGCGAGCCTCCTCTGCTCGCCCGCGTGGGCCGCATCCCGCGCCAAGCCCCTACGTCGGCCAGCCTCCTCCACCAAGCGGGCCGAAGCCCATAAGTGAGGCCACACCCCAGCAGCCCCACGCCGGCCTCCTCCAGATCCGACCGGGCCTAGGCCCATGGTGAGCATCAGACCCGCTGCGCCCCCCTTCCACTGTTGGCCCAAGTGCAGATTCGGCCCGTTGCATTTTTTTTCAGATCTGCGAATTTAGCTTTTAACCCAGGAATTTATGTTTTACAGATTGACCCCTGAAGTTCATGCATTAATAACTCATTAATCGTGCATCGGATTAAAATGATTCAAACATGTAAAATGCTTAGAATTTTGTGTAGATTAATAATATGCAATTTTCATCCATGTTTAAAATGATTCAAACAACTAAATAACCGTAGCTCGGTTTTAAATAAACTTTATATGTAAATGGGGTGGAAAATGCCTAGTTTAACATGGTGCACTTTATTTTCCTGTTTAACAACCTTAAAATATGGTTTAGGGCAGAACAGTACCAAATTCATAATTTGCATATGGGGATTTTCTGGAATTGTTGTTCGTTGTTCCGGCCTCATTTAAATTTGCCTAGATAGGTAGTTTAATTATGCTTCACCTCTTGCCATGTTAATCAACATTTAATATTGTTGGGTACCTAAACGAGAGCGAACTAAATAACTTGAATGTGGTGTTTCGTCAATATGCAACTCATCGCATATTGAGCTCCACTTAACTTGTAGTATTGTTTGTTGCACTTTGCCATGCCATGCCTCATTAAACCGGTCATGCGTCATATTTGTTTGTGAATCATGCCATGTTTATGCTCGTGCATTTACCATGTTGTTGGTTTCTTTCCGGTGTTGCTTCTTAGTTCCGGTATTGTTGCGGTTGTGAGGATTCGTTCGACCACGTCCGCTTGTCTTCTTCATGGACTCGTTCTTCTTCCTAGCGGGATTTCAGGCAAGATGACCGCTACCCTAGATCTCACTACTATCATTGCTATGCTAGTTGCTTCGTTCTATCACTTTGCCGCGCTACCTATCTCTTGTTGCTCAAGCCTCACCAATTGCCATGTCAGCCTCTAACCTTTTTCACCATTCCTAGCGAACCATTGCTTGGCTATGTTACCGCTTTGCTCAGCCCCTCTTATAGCGTTGTTAGTTGCAGGTGAAGTTGAAGATTGCCCCGTGATGGACAGGATTATGTTGGGATATCACAATATCTCTTATATTATTAATGCATCTATATACTTGGTAAAGGGTGGAAGACTCGGCCTTATGCCTGGTGTTTTGTTCCACTCTTGCCGCCCTAGTTTCCGTCATACCGGTGTTATGTTCCTGGATTTTGCATTCCTTACGCGGTTGGGTGATTTATGGGACCCCCTTGATAGTTCGCTTTGAATAAAACTCCTCCAGCAAGGCCCAACCTTGGTTTTACCATTTGCCTCACCTAGCCCTTTTTCCCTTGGGTTTCCGGAGCCCGAGGGTCATCTTTATTTTAACCCCCCGGGCCAGTGCTCCTTCGAGTGTTGGTCCGAACCGAGCAACCTGCGGGGCCACCACAGGGTAACTCGAGGGCTGGTTTTACTCGTAGCTTGACTTATCCGGTGTGCCCTGAGAACGAGGTACGTGCGACACCTATCGGGATTTGTCGGCACATCGGGCGGCTTTGCTGGTCTTGTTTTACCATTGTCGAAATGTCTTGTAAACCGGGATTCCGAGTCTGATCTGGTCTTCCTGGGAGAAGGTATATCCTTTGTTGATCACTAGAGCTTATCATGGGCTAAGTTGGGACACCCCTGCAGGGTTTAAACTTTCGAAAGCCGTGCCCGCGGTTATGTGGCAGATGGGAATTTGTTAATGTCCGGTTGTAGATAACTTGACACCAGATCCGAATTAAAACACATCAACCGTGTGTGTAGCCATGATGGTCTCTTTTCGGCGGAGTCCAGGAAGTGAACACGGTTTTTGGGTTATGTTTGACGTAAGTAGGAGTTCAGGATCACTTCTTGATCATTGCTAGCTTCACGATCGTTCCGCTTGCTCCCTTCTCGCTCTTATTTGCGTATGTTAGCCACCATATATGCTTAGTCGCTGCTGCAGCCTCATCACTTTACCCCTTCCTTTCCCATTAAGCTTTGCTAGTCTTGATACCCATGGTAATGGGATTGCTGAGTCCTCGTGGCTCACATATTACTACAACAACAGTTGCAGGTACAGGTTATGCGATGATCATGACGCGAGAGCGATGTTGCTTGTTTTGGAGTTCTTCTTCTTTGGCTTCTTCTTTGATCAGGGGATAGGTTCCAGGTCGGCAGCCTGGGCTAGCAGGGTGGATGTCGTTTGAGTTTCTGTTTGTGTTTCATCCTTAGTCGGATGTTGCTCTTATGTATGATGTATTGTTGTATTCGTGTGGCATTTTATGCCTTTTGTATGTATCCCCATCTATTATGTAATGTTGATGTAATGATATCCACCTTGCAAAAGCGTTTCAATATGCGGTTCTATCCTTGGTGGGACCTTCGAGTCTCTTTAGGATAGTATCGCATATTGGGCGTGACAAGTTGGTATCAGAGCCTTGACCGACCCTAGGAGCCCCCCTTGATTGTTGGCCGTTGTTGAGTCTAGAAGAAAACTATTTTGAGTCTTAGGATTCTTTTTACTCCTCAGCCCCTTCATCGCTCTGGTGAGGTCTCTTGACGTAGATGTTTTGACTTTCCTCTCCTCAAATTTCACTAAATTTTTTTTAGGATCATGCGGGTATCTTGGAATCGTTCCGATGGTTTTGTGACGAGAACATTGTTCTTGGTGCCTCCTGTCTATTATGTGGCATTGACCCGGGGAGTTGAGCTCCGAGGTGTTGTCGTCACAATTTCATCGTTGCAGTTCTGGGATACCTGAGTTTTGCCGACATCTAAAATCTCTTTTATGAAGTTGTTGGTGAGATAACCTCGACGCCACCCAGTACTGGGGCGGGAGTTCGGGAGTATTGCCATAACTCGTATAACGGATGCTTTTCGAAGGTTGAGGTACACGATTTCCGAAGGTTTCTTGGTTATGTGTTGACGGATGGATACAACGTGGATGTAGGTATTGTTAGTTTGGGTGAGATATATTGATTCCCCTGTATCCCCAACACCAGATTGCATAACCAGAAAGTTTCGGGAGTTTATAGGTGGGAATTCAAGTACCTCATAGGATATCTTTCCAACAGACACATGATACGATATGGGATCTATCATATGTTTGTTCCGGCTTATTCTGCAAGCCAAATCCTTTGTTTTTTTTATTTGTGGTATTCAAGTTGCTTCGAAGTCAAGTGTTGATTCCATACCTTTCAAGTGGTGTTCTCATATTTCTATGGGAGTGCTAATCCTTCTTGATCATCGAGGTCGTCATGTCAATTCTTTTCAATCGGTGTGCTTCTCTTCAAGTGGATCCAATCATTTCAACATCCGCAAGATCAATTCTAAGTTTTCTCAACGGTATACATTCCATCTGCACAAGTTGCCTTTGTTTTCCCGCCCTCCCACCCTGTTTCTTCAAGGACTCAGATTTCTTAATCATCTATCCTTTTATCGATGGGAAGTATCTCCATTCTTTTCCGTCAATGTTCTTATCCGGTGATTCTCAGGAAGATACTAACAGAGCTTTGAGTTCATCATTCTTCATTCTCGTATTCTTTTCCGGTGGATCCAATTCAAGATTTCAGTGTTGATCATATTCTTTTCCTCGTGTCAAATGCTTTCTCATGCCGATGTACCTCTTAATCATTCATTTCTTCCTATTCATTTGTTCTGGAGTGCTGAAGATATCTCACAAGACTTGTGTTTCCATTCTCAATCCATTCAAGATATTTCGAGATTATTATCTCATTCAAGTCATTTAATTCAACCGGTGCAATCCCCCTCTTTTTCAAGCAATCATTCCAACGGTGTTTCTTTTGAGTGGGCCCTAACCCACAGGTTTTTTCCCCAGGATCTTACCTGACTCTTCTAATTATTCCGGAGTTATTCTTAAATTCTTTTCAAGTGTGACGTAATAATGGATCCCATCAGTCACATGCCTTCTCCAAGATTGTTTTCAAATTCTTTTCATCTCTGGTTCAACCCTTCCTTTTTTTTATTCTCCCGGAGTATCTCAACAAGTCATGGTGGTTCTCATCATCATTCTCAACATTTGAAGACCGAAGAAGGATTTCTCTTAAATCTTGCTCCATTCTCTTCAAGATTCATGGTTCTAGATTGATGCCATCCTCTCATAATTGCTTTCGATTGTGACAATTCTTTTCTTACCATCCGGAGCATTTCATGAGTTCTTTCCATTTTATTCCTACGAAGGCCATCATTTCGGGTTTATTCATTCTCAGCTTTAGCTCTCCTTCTCCATATTCTACCGGTGCATCATTCAAGTATTCTCTAATAAGCTCATGATCTCTTCGTTCACTGGTATCTAAATCCCCTCAAGTATCTTAATTCGTTTTCCAATTCTTCCCTGTGAAGTGGGCCTTTGCTATGTTCATTTTCAATTCTTATGGTGGTTCATCAAGGATTCTTTTCATTCTTCAATTGTTCTTCAAGATTTCTCTCGAAGTTATGACCCGCCAAGCTATACTCTAAAATAAACATGGTGTTCAACACATGTTTTGTTTTGAGGAGTTCAAGCATTCTTCATCTTGCATTACGAAGTGCAATTCTTTCTACCTTATCATTGAGGTGGTGTTATGTCATTCTTGATAATTTTGAGTTCGTGTTTCTTGATTCACATGTTCTCAAGAGTGAGGTATTTTAAATCCATCAATATCTTCGTTGGAGTTAGCTCGGTAAAGATTTCACCTAAAGCCTTCCCTAAGGAGTGTTGCTATTTGTGGTGTGTATCTATGATCCGAGTTTTCTCTTTATCCTCGTGGCGAAAGAAGTTCATCTCCTTGTTGGTCTCAATCCAGTCAACTGTTTCCGTTAGTGGCATGTATTCACCTCATAATTTTGAGTTGTTTTCCATAAGCCCACAACAAGCTTATCCTTTTGTTGTTGATAATCCAACAACTCCATTCTAGCATTTCTTGTAAGTGTGCTCTTTCAAGATCTTGTTTCCCTCCGTTCATTCCATTCCGTTCTTTAATTTCTTCCGGAGGCACTGTGTTGTCGCTCTCTTTGACCCATCGTCTCGTTTTGTCAAGATCATGTTCTTTTCCGTGCTTATCCATTTAACATAAGCATTATCCTATTCAAGTTCTTTCCATCTTGTCAAGTTATTGGTCTATTCATTCCATGTTCAACCGAAGTGTTGACAAATTATGTCATCCTTATTCCTTCTCTGTCTTGTTTTAACCAGAGTGTTGTGTTCTCATTCAAGCTCTTTCATATTATCAAGTTTTGCCCCCCTTCACAGCCGGAGTGCTGTCTAAAATATTTCTTACCCCTTGTGCCATTTTTTTCAATAGTTCCGGAGGAAGTGTGTTGTTGATTTCATCAAGTATCCTCTCATCTTGTCAAGTTCATGTTCAATTTTTTCCATTTACAGTCGGAGTGCTGTCAAAATTATATCATTCTTATTCATTCTTATCTCGTTTCAACCAGAGTGGTTTCAATTCCTTCTTGTCCATTGTGCTCGTCATTCATGTCTTTGCAACCTTCAAGTTCTCGTAATGTTCCTTGTTCCTCTTTTCTAACGGACTATTTGCAATCTTGGCCATCTCCATTGTTTTGTTTCTTTCAATTTGTTCAACCTCTCAAGGTTAGTGGTTTCACTCTTTTGTCGAAGAAGCAACTTAGTTTTACCTCTTCTCTTCCTCTTCCGTTTCTCTCCGGTGCCATCCTAGATCTCGGGACGAGATCCTCTCGTAGTGGTGGAGTGTTGTAACGCCCCGGATACAACTTTCCATATTTGTAACTCCAACTCTTGCCTTTTTCGGAGATGCGATATGTTATTTTCTCCGTGGTTGGGTTTCTGTATTTTGTTTTGCAGTTTGTTCATGTCATGCATTTCATCTCATCGCATCATCCGCTTTGCATCCGCATGTTTCATAAAACCTCGTAGCCGCTTGTAGTGACCGCTTCTCTCTTTGTCTTCGTTGACCTATTGTCACACCACTTGTCCTTGTTGACCTTCTCTCAGACCAATTGGACCCCTCTCTTCTCTCTTTCTCCGAGACCAACAAAACCCCCCTTGTCCCCGTGGCCTTTCGTCGGACCCCATTGTCTTTGTTTTCCCCTCGCGTCTAAATGTCCACCCTCTCTGTACAGCCACCAACCCTTTTGCGTGCGTCCGATACTGCCCCGAACCCGACCCGGGTTGTCGTGACCGATGGGTCCGGATAATCCCCATTCATCCCTAAAACATAATCGTTTTATTTATTGGACTCCCTAGCATATTTATTCTCGTCCGTCGGATTTTGATCGGATGATCCAAACCCCCTCTCTTTTTCCTATATATAGTCAAACCTTAATCCATTTGAGACCAAACCCTAAAATCTAGGGACCTGTCCCATCCTCCCAGCCGCGCCGCCACTCCAACAAATCCCCTCGGGATCCACCAGCGCCCAATCCCCTCGCAGCCTCCACCTTCTCCTCGTTATTTCCCTCCTGCCCAACCACCATCGATGCCCAAATCATGCAGGAGCCCGAGCTCCTCTGCCCGTCGCCTCCCGAGGCCTCGTGCCACCCCGAGCGTCCTCACACCGGCGTCCCAGCCACCTGGACCGTGCCTCGTCGTCCCGAGCAGGAACGCTCGTCCTCGTCTCTCTCAGCGCCCGTTGCCCCTCGTCGGAGCTCCTCTCCAACTCACCGCCGTTGAGCGCCACCACAGCAGTAGCCCCAGGCGAGCCCCCGTCGCGTGCCTCTCCTTTCCCTTGCTCCTCATCTCGGACTCATCTCCCTCTCTCCTTACTGGACAAGAAATCGCCACTTCGTTCATGCCGTCGTTGCCCGGATCCGGCGCCGGCCAGCCGGATCCACCCCATCTCCACCTTGCCGGCTTTCCCTGCTGCTGCGCCGTAGACCCCGTTCTCGCCTGCGCCCGCTGCCGCGTTCGTCTTCGTTCAGGAGCTCGAGTTTGATTCCCTCTACCTCACGCGTTGACCGCGTCGCCAGCCACGTCAGCCGCGCGAGCCTCCTCTGCTTGCCCGCGTGGGCCGCATCCCGCGCTAAGCCCCTACGTCGGCCAGCCTCCTCCACCAAGCGGGCCGAAGCCCATAGGTGAGGCCACACCCCAGCAGCCCCATGCCGGCCTCCTCCAGATCCGACCGGGCCTAGGCCCATGGTGAGCATCAGACCCGCTGGGCCCCCCTTCCACTGTTGGCCCAAGTGCAGATTCGGCCCGTAGCATTTTTTTCAGATCTACGAATTTAGCTTTTAACCCAGGATTTTATGTTTTACAGATTGACCCCTGAAGTTCATGCATTAATAACTCATTAATCGTGCATCGGATTAAAATGATTCAAACATGTAAAATGCTTAGAATTTTGTGTAGATTAATAATATGCCATTTTCATCCATGTTTAAAATGTTTAAAATGCTGTTTGAATTTAATTTTGCTAAATGCCATGTTAAAATGTTTTATTTCATAACTAAATAACCGTAGCTTGGTTTTAAATAAACTTTATATGTAAATTGGGTGGAAAAATGCCTAGTTTAACATGGTGCACTTTATTTTCCTGTTTAACAACCTTAAAATATGGTTTAGGGCAGAACAGTACCAAATCCATAATTTGCATATGGGGATTTTCCGGAATTGTTGTTCGTTGTTCCGGCCTCATTTAAATTTGCCTAGATAGGTAGTTTAATTATGCTTCACCTCTTGCCATGTTAATCAACATTTAATATTGTTGGGTACCTAAACGAGAGCGAACTAAATAACTTGAATGTGGTGTTTCGTCAATATGCAACTCGTTGCATATTGAGCTCCACTTAACTTGTAGTATTGTTTGTTGCACTTTGCCATGCCATGCCTCATTAAACCGGTCATGCGTCATATTTGTTTGTGCATCATGCCATGTTTATGCTCGTGCATTTACCATGTTGTTGGTTTCTTTCCGGTGTTGCTTCTTAGTTCCGGTAATGTTGCGGTTGTGAGGATTCGTTCGACCACATCCGCTTGTCTTCTTCATGGACTCGTTCTTCTTCCTAGCGGGATTTCAGGCAAGATGACCGCTACCCTGGATCTCACTACTATCATTTCTATGCTAGTTGCTTCGTTCTATCGCTTTGCCGCGCTACCTATCTCTTGTTGCTCAAGCCTCACCAATTGCCATGTCAGCCTCTAACCTTTTTCACCATTCCTAGCGAACCATTGCTTGGCTATGTTACCGCTTTTCTCAGCCCCTCTTATACGTTGTTAGTTGCAGGTGAAGTTGAAGATTGCCCCATGATGGACATGATTATGTTGGGATATCACAATATCTCTTATATTATTAATGCATCTATATACTTGGTAAAGGGTGGAAGACTCGGCATTATGCCTGGTGTTTTGTTCCACTCTTGCCGCCCTAGTTTCTGTCATACCGGTGTTATGTTCCCGGATTTTGTGTTCCTTACACGGTTGGGTGATTTACGGGACCCCCTTGATAGTTTTCTTTATTTTCCCCCCCCCCCCCGGGGCCAGTGCTCCTTCGAGTGTTGGTCCGAACCGAGCAACCTGCGGGGCCACCACGGGGCAACTCGAGGGCTGGTTTTACTCGTAGCTTGACTTATCCGGTGTGCCCT
>NC_041387.1:138023161-138053334 GCF_002162155.2 Triticum dicoccoides | reverse complement strand
GGGATATCACAATATCTCTTATATTATTAATGCATCTATATACTTGGTAAAGGGTGGAAGACTCGGCATTATGCCTGGTGTTTTGTTCCACTCTTGCCGCCCTAGTTTCTGTCATACCGGTGTTATGTTCCCGGATTTTGTGTTCCTTACACGGTTGGGTGATTTACGGGACCCCCTTGATAGTTTGCTTTATTTTACCCCCCCCCCCCGGGGCCAGTGCTCCTTCGAGTGTTGGTCCGAACCGAGCAACCTGCGGGGCCACCACGGGGCAACTCGAGGGCTGGTTTTACTCGTAGCTTGACTTATCCGGTGTGCCCTGAGAACGAGGTATGTGCAACTCCTATCAGGATTTGTCGACACATCGGGCGGCTTTGCTGGTCTTATTTTACCATTGTCGAAATGTCTTGTAAACCGGGATTCCGAGTCTGATCGGCTCTTCCTGGGAGAAGGTATATCCTTTGTTGATCGTGAGAGCTTATCATGGGCTAAGTTGGGACACCCCTGCAGGGTTTAAACTTTCGAAAGCCGTGCCTGCGTTTATGTGGCAGATGGGAATTTGTTAATGTCCGGTTGTAGATAACTTGACACCAGATCCGAATTAAAACGCATCAACCGTGTGTGTAGCCGTGATGGTCTCTTTTCGGCGGAGTCCGGGAAGTGAACACGGTTTTTGGGTTATGTTTGACGTAAGTAGGAGTTCAGGATCACTTCTTGATCATTGCTAGCTTCACGACCGTTCCGCTTGCTCTCTTCTCGCTCTTATTTGCGTATGTTAGGCACCATATATGATTACTCGCTGCTGCAGCCTCATCACTTTACCCCTTCCTTTCCCATTAAGTTTGCTAGTCTTGATACCCATGGTAATGGGATTGCTGAGTCCTCGTGGCTCATAGATTACTACAACAACAGTTGCAGGTACAGGTTATGCGATGATCATGACGCGAGAGCGATGTTGCTTGTTTTGGAGTTCTTATTCTTCGGCTTCTTCTTTGATCAGGGGATAGGTTCCAGGTCGGCAGCCTGGGCTAGCAGGGTGGATGTCGTTTGAGTTTCTGTTTGTGTTTCATCCTTAGTCGGATGTGGCTCTTATGTATGATGTATTGTTGTATTCGTGTGGCATTGTATGCCTTTTGTATGTATCCCCATCTATTATGTAATGTTGATGTAATGATATCCACCTTGCAAAAGCGTTTCAATATGCGGTTCTATCCTTGGTGGGACCTTCGAATCTCTTTAGGATAGTATCGCATATTGGGCGTGACAAAAGAGTTGCTCCTCAACCTACTGAAAATATTTACTTTGAGATTCCTTCGGGTATGATAGAGAAACTGCTAGCTAATCCCTTTGCGGGAGATAGAACATTGCATCCTGGTTTACACCTTATCTTTGTGGATGAAGTTTGTGGATTATGTAAGCATGCAGGTATTCCTGATGATGTTGTCAAAAGGAAGGTCGTCCCTTTATCTTTGAAGGGAGATGCATTGACATGGTATAGGCTATGTGATGATACGGGATCTTGGAATTATAAACGATTGAAGTTGGAATTTCACCAGAAGTTATATCCTATGCATCTTGTTCATCGTGATCGTAATTACATATATAATTTCTGGCCTCGCAAAGGATAAAGCATCGCTCAAGCTTGGGGGAGGCTTAAGTCAATGTTATATTCATGCCCCAATCATGAGCTCTCGAGAGATATGATTATTCAAAACTTTTATGCTCGGCTTTCTCCCAATGATCGCACCATGCTTGATACTTCCTATGCTGGTTCTTATATGCTGAAGACTACTGAATTCAAGTGGGACTTATTGGAAAGAATTAAGCGCAACTCTGAAGATTGGGGTTCCGACGATGGTAAGGAGTCAAGTATAACACCTAAGTTTGATTGTGTTTAATCTTTTATGGATACCGATGCTTTTCGTGGATTTAGCGCTAAGTATGGACTTGACTCTGAGATAGTAGCTGCTTTTTGTGAATCTTTTGCTACTCACGTTGATCTCCCTAAGGAGAAGTGGTTTAAATATAATCCTCCCATTGAAGTAAAAGTAGTTGCACCTATTACAGTTGAAGAATAGACTGTCACTTATAATGATCCTATTTTTCCTACTACTTATGTTGAGAAACCTCCTTTTCCTGTTAGCATAAAGGATCATGCTAAAACCTCAACTGTTGTTCATAAGAGTAATACTAGAACTTATACACCTCCTGAGCAAATCAAAGTTGAACCTAGTATTGCTATGGTTAAAGATCTCTTGGATGATAATTTAGATGGGCATGTTATTTACTTCTGTGAACAGGCTGCTAATATTGCTAGACCAGATGCTAAGATACATAGACCTGTTGTAGGCATGCATGTTATTTCTATTAAAATAGGAGATCACTATTATCATGGCTTATGTGATATGGGTGCTAGTGCTAGTGCAATACCCTATGACTTATGTAAAGGAATTATGCATGATATTGCACCCGCTGAAATAGAAGATATTGATGTTACTATTAAGCTTACCAATAGGGACACCATTAAGCAAGTAGGGATAGTTAGAGATGTTGAAGTCTTGTGTGGGAAAGTTAAATACCCTGCTGATTTTCTTGTTCTTGGTTCCCCACAAGATGACTTTTGTCCCATTATTTTTGGTAGACCCTTCTTGAATACTGTTAATGCTAGGATTGATTGCAAAAAGTATATTGTTACAATTGGCTTAGGGGATATGTCTCATGAGTTTAATTTTGCTAAGTTTCGTAGACAACCCCGTGATAAAGAATCACCTAGTAAGGATGAGATTATTGGTCTTGCTTCTATTGCCGTGCGTCCTACTGATCCATTAGAACAATATTTGCTAGACCATGAAAATGATATGTTTATGAAAGAAAGAAGGGAAATAGATGAAGTGTTCCTTCAACAGGGCCCTATTCTGAAACACAACCTACCTGTTGAAATCCTAGGGGACCCCCCTCCACCCAAGGGTGATCCCGTGTTTGAGCTCAAACCATTACCTGATAATCTTAAGTATGCTTATCTTGATGAAAAGAAAATATATCATGTTATTATTAGTGCTAACCTTTCAGAGCAAGAAGAAGAAAGATTATTGAACACTCTGAAGAAGCACCGTGCTGCTATTGGATATACTTTGGATGATCTTAAGGGCATTAGTCCCACTCTATGCCAACACAAAATTAAAGTGGAGAAAGATGTCAAACCAGTTAGAGATCCTCAACGACGGTTAAATCCTAAGATGAAAGAAGTGGTAAGAAAGGAGATACTAAAGCTCCTTGAGGCAGGTATAATTTATCCCGTTGCTGATAGTGATTGGGTAAGTCCTGTCCATTGCGTTCCTAAGAAGGGAGGTATTACTGTCGTTCCTTATGATAAAGATGAATTGATCCTGCAAAGAATTATTACAGGTTATTGGATGGTAATTGATTTCCGTAAATTAAATAAAGCTACTAAGAAAGATCATTACCCTTTACCTTTTATTGATCAAATGCTAGAAAGACTATCCAAACATACACATTTCTGCTTTCTAGATGGTTATTCTTGTTTCTCGCAAATACCTGTGTCAGCGGAGGATCAATCAAAAACTACTTTTACTTGCCCTTTTGGTACTTTTGCTTATAGACGTATGCCTTTTGGTTTATGTAATGCACGTGCTACCTTTCAAAGATGCATGATGGCTATATTCTCCGACTTTTATGAAAAGATTTGTGAGGTATTCATGGATGATTTCTCCGTTTATGGATCCTCTTTTGATGATTGCTTGAGCAACCTTGATCGAGTTTTGCAGAGATGTGAAGACACTAGTCTCGTATTGAATTGGGAAAATTGCCACTTTATGGTTAATGAAGGCATTGTCTTGGGGCATAAGATTTCCAAGAGAGGTATTGAAGTTGATAAAGCTAAAGTTGATGCTATTGAAAAGATGCCATGTCCCAAGGACATAAAAGGTATAAGAAGTTTCCTTGGTCATGCCGGTTTTTATAGGAGGTTCATTAAGGACTTTTCTAAAATCTCTAGGCCTCTGACTAATTTATTGTAAAAAGATATTCCTTTTGTCTTTGATGATGATTGTGTAGAAGCATTTGAAATACTTAAGAAAGCTTTGATCACTACACCTATTGTTCAGCCACCTGATTGGAATTTACCCTTTGAAATTATGTGCGATGCTAGTGATTATGCTGGAGGTGCTATTCTAGGGCAAAGAGTTGATAAGAAATTGAATGTTATCCAGTATACTAGTAAAACTCTTGATACTGCCCAGAGAAATTATGGTACTACTGAAAAAGAGTTCTTAGCAGTTGTATTTGCTTGTGATAAGTTCAGACCTTACATTGTTGATTCTAAAGTCACTATTCACACTAATCATGCTGCTATTAAATACCTTATGGAAAAGAAAGATGCTAAGCCTAGACTTCTTAGATGGGTTCTCTTGCTCCAAGAATTTGATTTTCATATTATTGATAGAAAGGGATCTGAGAATCCTGTTGCAGACAACCTGTCTAGGTTAGAGAATGTTCTTGATGAGCCACTACCTATTGATGATAGCTTTCCTGATGAACAATTAGCGGTCATTATAGCTTCTCGTACTGCTCCTTGGTATGCTGATTATGCTAATTACATTGTTGCTAAATTTATACCACCTAGTTTCACATACGAGCAAAAGAAAAAGTTCTTTTATGATTTAAGACATTACTTCTGGGATGACCCACACCTTTATAAAGAAGGAGTAGATGGTGTTATTAGACATTGTGTACCTGAGCATGAACAGGAACAGATCCTACGCAAGTGTCACTCTGAATCATATGGAGGACACCACGCTGGAGATAGAACTGCACATAAGGTATTGCAATCCAGTTTTTATTGGCCTACTCTCTTCAAAGATGCTCGTAAGTTTGTCTTGTCTTGTGATGAATGTCAAAGAGTTGGTAATATTAGTAGACGTCAAGAAATGCCTATGAACTATTCTCTTGTTATTGAACCGTTTGATGTTTGGGGCTTTGATTATATGTGACCTTTTCCTACCTCCAATGGTTACACACATATTTTAGTTGATGTTGATTACGTTACTAAGTGGGTAGAAGCTATTCCAACTAGTAGTGCTGATCATAACACTTCTATTAAGATGCTTAAAGAAGTTATTTTTCCGAGATTTGGAGTCCCTGGATATCTTATGATTGATGGTGGTTCACATTTTATTCATGGTGCTTTCCGTAAGATGCTTGCTAAGTATGATGTTAATCATAGAATCGCATCTCCTTATCACCCGCAGTCTAGTGGTCAAGTAGAGTTGAGCAATAGAGAGCTCAAATTAATTTTGCAAAAGACTGTCAATAGATCTAGAAAGAACTGGTCCAAGAAACTTGATGATGCATTATGGGCCTATAGAACTGCGTATAAAAATCCTATGGGTATGTCTCCGTATAAGATGGTTTATGGAAAAGCATGTCACTTACCTCTAGAACTTGAACATAAAGCATATTGGGCTATTGAAGAGCTCAACTATGTATTCAAACTTGCCGGTGAGAAGAGGTTATTTGATATTAGCTCACTTGATGAATGGAGAACTCAAGCATATGAGAATGCCAGGCTATTCAAAGAAAAAGTTAAACGTTGGCATGACAAAAGGATACAAAAGCGTGAGTTTAACGTAGGTGATTATGTGTTACGATTCAACTCTCGTCTAAGATTTTTTGCAGGAAAACTTCTCTCTAAATGGGAATGTCCTTACGTTATCGAGGAGGTCTATCGTTTAGGTGCCATAAAAATAAACAACTTCGAAGGCACAAGTCCAAGGGTGGTGAACGGTCAAAGACTCAAACATTATATATCAGGTAATCCTATCAATGTTGAAACTAATATTATTGAGACCGTAACCCCTGAGGAATACATAAGGGACACCTTCTAGAATGTTTCAGACTCCGAAAAGGAATAGGAATGTGGTACGGTAAGCAAACCGACTCCAAAACAGTTCTAATGGCAATTTTCCTCCGTTTTGGAATATTTAAGAATTTTGGAAAGCAAGAAGTAATACGGGAAGGACACGAGGCCTCCACAAGGGTGGAGGGCACGCCCACCCTTCCTGGGCGTGCCCCCTGTCTCGTGGCCACCTCATGTGCCTCCTGGACTCCATTTTCTTGCACGTTACGTATTTTGGTCGGTAAAAATTCATTATATAATCTCCCGAAAGTTTTGACCACCGTATCACGCAAATATCCTTTGTTTTCGTTTCGAGCTGTTTTTCTTACAGATCTAGAGCACCATGACGTCTCTAAGCGCTCCCAAGGACAAGTTTTTCGAGAGGGTTATCAACCCCTATCTCGCGGAGGTGTTGTTACACCCTCAAACCATTGAGATGCATGAGGGGGTGCTGCACATCCGCGATGTGGAGGGACCAAGGCATATCGGAAGCGTGGAGACAAAGCTCGAAGCCATGGAGCAACAAGTTTTCAAGTACCAAGGGATGGTGGAGCATGGACTCAACGCCAACCAGATGATGATCACGGAGTTCACCAACAACCACAAGCTAGACGCCAAGATCATTGGGGAGACCATCTTCAAGCTTCAAGAGAAAATCGAGCACCTCCAAGCCCAGATCTATGACCTGCAAAACCAAAACTATGAGTATGAATATAGATTCAAGAGGATGAGTTTGGCTGCAGATTTGAGGATCCCAGAGACTCGATCATCCTTCTACGATGGTGAGTCTATGCCTTGGAAGATGGACGACAAGCCTATATCATCAACAACTCCTACTTCACCACCTCCGAGGACATAATTACATGGGTATGGGCACTCCCCTTGGCAACTGCCAAGCTTGGGAGAGGTGCCCCCGTATCGTATCACCATCACACTCCTATCTTTACCGTTTTACTTAGTTTGAGCCTTTTAGTAATATCTTAATCTAGTAGATTGAAGTTTTGCTATGAATTAGTTTTTAGTTTTGCTTTGTGATCTCTTTATGTAATCGAGTCCGTGAGCTATCTATAATAAAGATTAGTGTTGAGTCAAGGGCTTTGCTATCTTGCTATGATCGTGAGGAAGTAGAAAGTATAAAAAGAATAAAAGAGCTCATATCGATCTTATGGATAGTAATGACTTCACACATAAAAGAGCCTTTTAGTAATGACTTCACACATAAAAAGTATGAGGCATAAAAGTTGTTGAGAGTTGACAAACGTAGTTTTGGTCATCGTTGCAATTAATAGGAAGTAATAAGGAAAGAGAGCTTTTCACATATAAATATACTATCTTGGACATATTTTATGATTGTGAGCACTCATTAAGTATGACATGCTAAAAGAGTTGATGTTGGACAAGGAAGACAACGTAATGGTTTATGTTTTCTCACATCTCAGTTAAAGTATATTGTCATTGATATTCCCAACATGTTGAGCTTGCCTTTCCCCCTCATGCTAGCCAAAATTCCTTGCACCAAGTAGAGATACTACTTGTGCTTCCAAATATCCTTAAACCCACTTCTTCCATGAGAGTCCACCATACCTACCTATGGATTGAGTAAGATCCTTCAAATAAGTTGTCATGTTGCAAGCAATAAAAATTGCTCTCTAAATATGTATGACTTATTAGTGCAGAGAAAATAAGCTTTATACGATCGTGTGATATGGAAGTAATAAAAGCGACGGACTGCATAATAAATGTTCATATCACAAGTGGCATATAAAGTGACGTTCTTTTGCACTAAGATTTTGTGCATCCAACCCTAAAAGCACATGACAACCTCTGCTTCCCTCTGCGAAGGGCCTATCTTTTACTTTATGTTTTTACTTTATGCTTGAGTCAAGGTGATCTTCTCCTTTCCCTTTTTCAT
Source organism: Triticum dicoccoides (assembly GCF_002162155.2). NCBI lineage: Eukaryota > Viridiplantae > Streptophyta > Magnoliopsida > Poales > Poaceae > Triticum > Triticum dicoccoides. Next base: position 138,045,511 of record NC_041387.1, on the reverse strand, counting down.
TTTATCCTTTGGCAAGCTCCTCGTGTTTGAAAGATCCTGATATATATATCCAATTGGATGTAAGCTAGCATGAATTGTTATTGTTGACATCACCCAAAGGTGAATACGTTGGGAGGCAACACAATAAGCCCCTATCTTTCTCAGTGTCCGGTTGAAACTCCATAACCACAAGTAATGCGTGAGTGTTAGCAATTGTAGAAGACTATATGATAGTTGAGTATGTGGACTTGCTGAAAAGCTCTATTCTTGAGTCTTTCTGATGTTATGATAAATTGCAATTGCTTCAATGACTGAGATTATAGTTTGTTAGTTCCCAATGAAGTTTATGAACCATACTTAACATTGTACTTGAGCATAAGAAATCATATGACAAAATCTATATGTGTTGCTATTATAAGAATGATCATGGTGCCCTCATGTCCGTATTTTATTTTTATCGACACCTCTATCTCTAAACATGTGGACATATTTTTCAATTTCGGCTTCTGCTTGAGGACAAGCGAGGTCTAAGCTTGGGGGAGCTTGCGGGACTGCATTAAGACGGGCGAAGGCCGTTCTTCCGAGTAGTGCATGATAGCCACTTCGGAATGGAGCAATGTCGAAGATTAGTTCTTTGCTTTGAAAGTTGTCGGGGGAACCGAATACAACATCCAATGTTAGAGAGCCTGTGCAGCGGGCTTCCACACTCGGTATAACCCCTTTAAAGGTAGTGTTGCTTGGCTTGATTCTTGACGGGTCTATCCCCATCTTGCGGACAGTGTCCTGATATATCAGATTGAGACTGTTGTCGCCATCTGTCGGTGTCAAAACTGGCGGATCTTGGGTAGGGGGTCCCGATCTGTGCGTCTAAGGCTAATGGTAACAGGAGGCAGGGGACACAATGTTTACCCAGGTTCAGGCCCTCTCGATGGAGGTAAAACCCTACTTCCTGCTTGATTAATATTGATGATATGAGTAGTACAAGAGTTGATCTACCACGAGATCATAGAAGCTAAACCCTAGAAGCTAGCCTATGATGATTATGATTGTGATCATCCCTCTAAGGACTAAACCCTCCGGTTTATATAGACACCGGAGGGGGCTAGGGTTTACACGGAGTCGGTTACAAAGAAGGAAATACAATATCCGGATCGCCAAGCTTGTCTTCCACGCAAAGGAGAGTCCCATCCGGACACGGGATGGAGCCTTGAGTCTTGTATCTTCATGCTCCAACAGTCCGGCCAAAGTATATAGTCCGGCTATCCAGATACCCCCTAATCCAGGACTCCCTCAGTAGCCCATGAACCAGGCTTCAATGACGATGAGGCCGGCGCACAGTTTTGTCTTCGGCATTGCAAGACGGGTTCCATCTCCGAATACTCCAAAGTAATTATCGAACACTTAAACCGTGTCTGGATCTGCAAGATGATCTTCACATACCACCGTAGAGAGCATAGCACAAATCTGATCTGCTGGCAATTTTTGTACGTCGTGCCCCTGCATCATGGCCCGGCCCAATACGAACCAGTTTTTCTTAGCCCACTTCGATACGCGTTGCGACGCGATTTTATTGGCACGCCCTGCCAAAGCAGAGACTGTGTTCCCCTTATTGCGGGATTTTCCATCAATACGGGTGTGCGCAACCCCACGACGACTATTGGTATGACTCCATGTTTTTAGATAAGTCTCAAGCGGTCACGCTGAGGACTCTTGATATTCACCCCCTTTATAAAGGGGCCAAGGCCTATACCTCTTTTCCACCACTCTTACGCCTTTTTGTATCTCGAGTTCTAACACCCGAGACCCAAACTCAAACACCCCAGATCTTCCAATATGTCCGGATCCAACCCTCAAGGCCGGTGGGTGGCCTCCTCGGTCAAAGAGGAGGACATTGTGAGGCTTAGGGAGGTCGGATATCTGACTACCGACATCCACCACAGGCTTCCTGCTCCAGGGCAGGTCATTCCTACTCTCGAGCCTAATGAGAGTGTCTTATTTGTTTATCACTTTCTCCGCGGCTTGGGCCTCACCCTTGATCCCTTTGTGAGGGGGCTCATGTTCTATTACGGGTTAGATTTTCACGATCTAGCTCCATACGCTATCATCCATATCTTGTCGTTCATCACTGTGTGTGAGGCTTTTCTCCACGTCACTCCACACTTCGGCTTATGGCTCAAGACCTTCAATGTGAAGCCGAAGGTGATTGAGGGGCGACATGCGGAGTGCGGAGGTGCCGTAATAAGCAGGAACGCTGATGCCCCATGGTCGGAGGGTTCTTTCCCAGAGGTATCCGATTTATGGCAGCGGAGGTGGTTTTACGTCATGGCTCCCAGAGGCACAAAGTGAGTGGCTGCCCCCGACTTCCGTTCGGGCCCTCTGTCACAAATGGCGTCATGGACCAATGTAGGACAGGATTGGGGGTCTGCTAGTGATGTACCAACACTACAGAGCCGTATCCAGGAGCTTCTTGAGAGGGACATTAACCTTGTCAACATAATTCAGGTAATGCTAATCCGACGGATGTTGCCGCGCAAACGCCGGCCTCTCCAGATGTGGGAATTCAATCCAGAGGGTCCACAGACTATTCTGCACTTCTTCGTCCTAACGCTCGAAGGGATGTGTAAATTATTCTTTGGACCACAAGTAAAGTGTCCGGACACCACCGAGGATGCGGGCCTAAGCTGCAATCGCCCAGATACCCAAGTAAGTAACCCCGAGACCGAACACTTTGTTTATATTTATCATAATCATTATTCTGAAAATCCTCCGTGGCCAGGAATGGCTCAGCAAGGCGGAGAGAATCAGGTGTCTGGCGCCACTTCCCGAAGGCTCGCCTAGTCCTACCATAGCCAAGATGCTTGGCCGGGTGCTTAGCAAAATGCCCTTAGGGAAAGACGAAGGGAAGAACAGAGAAGCTGAACTTCACACACTGCACATCCAACCCGGGGGGATTGCTACCTCCCCAAAGGAGGATAGTCGGGGAGGGGAGTCTAAGGCCTCCTCCCCGCGCAGGAAGAAGAGGGCCGCCTCCAAAGACTTGGAGACGGAGGTGCCCAAACATGGGAAGAAAGCGTCACCAGGGGGCCCTGCCCCGAAGGGCGCCCTCACTGCTTCATGCCCGCCAACGGGCCAGCCCTCAACCGAGCTGTAAGTTAATCATAAATTCGAAGGTACTGCTTTTCTCCGAGAACAATAACCGGGAACCATTCTTTGCAGTCCGGATAGCAGCTCTTCTCGATAGAGTTTGTCTTCGGGGGATCTCCCTCCGGAGATGATGGAGAGTGAGACCCCACCAACCTCTCCACCTCATGAGGCGGGCGACCCCGAGGTGTCGTCACGGAGGAGTCCGGATCTACCGAAGCTAAAAGCTAATCCTTCAGCCGCCCTGAGCCCGGAGCGTTCGGCTCCCACGGGGGGCGATGAGAAGGGTCCGACACAGTTCAATGTCCGGCCAGACATACTGACGGGCCTTCTGGAGCGAGCTGCTCTCTCGGAGGAGCATCGCTCATTAATGAGCACGGTGCTCAAGAAGATTTCATCCGCCACAAGCGGTTTGAATGAAGCATTTACGAGCCTGCTCAGAGGCTTTGAGGTATGTAATGAAAAATACATAATTTTTTGGCTATGATGCACGCGCTAGGTGTGCTCCATATGGATAGTAGCCCCTGAGACTCTGGTTGCCAGCCCTAGGCGGCAAACTGAGGATCATATTTTGAAGTAATGATCGCGCTGTGCTTATGCGCAGGTGTCTAAGGATCCTGCAGCTGACCAGTCTGTTGAGGTTTCTGAACTGAGGAGGTAGATTGGAGTTATTGATGCCGACATCACGCTTGTGAACGAGCGGCTTAACGAGTCACAAGGTATGCGCTCTTCTTTCCTTATTATTTATAGGAAAAATTGAAATGAGTATAATATTGATGTGGTATGCGTGGACTGCAGATGGTGCTGCTGCCATGAAAGCCCTGAGGGCGGAACTTACCCGGGCCAAGGAACAAGCTCTGGCTAGCAATGCGGCTGCCCTAAAGGCGGCCAAAGAGTTGAAAGCCGAACAGGCTGCTCATCGACGAAGCGAAGACAAAATAGGCGAAATGGCTGTGGAGCTGAAAAATGCCGCCAGCCGGTATGAGCTCCTTGAGAAGGAGAATCGGGTGAACTTGGCTGACCTGAAGAAAGCACTTGATATAGCCAAGGAGACGCGGTCTGAAAGCAGGGATGCGTGGGAGGAGCTTCGTCTGGCCAGAGAAATCGTGGCTAGAAACCCCTATTTATTGCGGATGAAGTATTTAGATCCGAAGTCTGCTCCCCTGGATCAACGCTGGAGCCCTGCAAACGCGTATGCAGACTTGGCGAAGAGTATGACAGATGCGGCCAAGTTTTTCGAGGATCAAGGTGATAAAGAAGTGGAGAAGCTGTTCTGGTCGCAATTCAATGCTCCCGCGCGCCCAATGCCGTTGAGTGAGAAGATGGCTGCTGTGGCTGAGCTTCATAGGCTGTCCGGGCTTGCAATGCGGTCCGTAATGGACCATCTTTGGCCAAAGGGGCCTAAGCCGGACAGTTATTTTGGTTTGGTGCAACAATTCCTCGGTGTCGTATCTCAGATCGATGCCATGAGGAGGTCGGCGTGTATAGAGGGTGCACGGATGGCCCTTACCCGTGTTAAAGCATATTGGACAGATATGGAGGCCACCATCATTGCGACCCAGAATCCGGCGGGAGGCCAGGATCCGGCCAAGCACTACTTGGAGCAGGTAACAGAAGGTGCTCGCTTAATAGAGGCTTAGTGCTCGAAGAATGTCATGTTCAAGTGACAAATCATTTCATTGAAAAAATAATGTTATTTTGATTATGAGGCTATATTTATACTTTGTGCCCGAAAGTATTATTGTGCCTCCTGTGTGGCCGTTTATATGTATATGTGTAATCTGAAAGTTAGCAGTCGTTGGCTTCAGCCCCCACGCATACAATGCGGGGGTGTTCGCAAAAAATATGCATAATCACACTTGATCCAACGTCTTGGTCCATTAAGGAGGTGATCGCACGTCGAACTAGGCAACCAGACTATATAGCTGTAACACTTTCACTTAGCCATAGGAGTTTGACGGTGGGGCTACTATGTAGCCCCTGGTACCTTCACGTGCATCCGAATACGGGCGCGTGTGTACATGACCGGGAAACGGTCCTTCGTTAATGCGGAGGAATCCTAAAGATTCTGGTAAGTCTTCGAGTGGTTGAACAGTCTCTCGTTGTATCATGACAGTCAGTTTTCGGCTTTCTCTACTGAGGTGCTCATCCGGAATAACCATGGTACAATCGCAGTAGTTCTCCTTTGGCCGCCTTAGCCGATAAGAACGGAACGTAAGCTGGCAAACCCAGGAGCCAGGCAAACCCAACGTTTGACCAAAGATATGATTCGGAGATGATGCATATAAGGCCAAACTCGTGACGCCAAACACCCCCGAAGGTATTCGGACTTTGCAACATAAAATGGGCTGAAGAATACCCTTTCATTATGAACCCTGTAGTTCCAGGTACGTGCATTAATCTATCGTGGCGAAATGCCAATAACGGCAGTACCCTCTGTGGGTATAGTACCCATGGGATGTGGAAACAACAAGAGACAATAAAAAAGGTTTACACAGGGGCTTAATCTAAAGAGAAACCTTTGAGCAGGGCCCTGCTGCACGTCTGCGCCTTTGTCTCCGTTGTGCCATTTCCTGGAAGGGTACCGCATGAATTGTGTCTGTAAAAAAGAAAAACTCATGTAGAAGAGTATAACGTAAGCGTGCGATGGATAGTAAAAGTGTAAGACATTGGCATGTTAATAAGGTCAAGCCAACAGTGGGGCTGTATTAAATATCTATAGCCCCTGGAGTCCTCTATGGGATTACGTACATGGTGCCCTAGCTCAGGTTTATCCGGGCTGCCGGACTCGTCTAACCATGTCCATGGTCTTAACGACCAGTCATGCTTTCTGGTATTAGAGGCCGCTTAGAGTCCGGCTGGTAGAGTCGTCGCGTATTCCTCCGCGTGTGAGGAGCGCTCTGTGTTTCCATTAACGGTGATGACGCCGCATGGACCGGGCATCTTGAGTGTTAGGTAGGTGTAATGCGGTACTGCGTTGAAGCGGGTGAATGTCATTCTCCCGAGCAATGCGTGATAGCCGCTTTGGAGGGGGCGACGGTGAAGAGTTGTTCTTCACTTCTGGAGTTGCCGGGGGAACCAAATGTTACCTCCAGTATGATGGAGCCCCTGCCGTGGGCTTCAACACCTGGTATCACCCCTTTAAAGGTTGTGTTGCTTTCGCTGATTCTGGATGGGTCTATCCCCATCCTGCGGACAGTGTCCTGGTATATTAAATTGAGACTACTACCGCCGTCCATGAGGACGTGAGTGAGATGGTATCCGTCAATTATTGGGTCGAGCACCAAGGCAGCTGATCCTCCATGCCGCATACTAGTCGGGCAGTCCCTGTGATCGAAGGTGATCGGGTAGGCCGACCAGTGGTTAAGTTTGGGGGCGACGGGCCTTACGGTGTATGCGTCTCTGAGCGGGCGCTCGCGCCTTCTCGTGAGTGTGTGAGTCGCGTGGATCATGTTTACTGTTTTTACCTATGGTGGGAATTTCTTTTGTCCCCCAGTGTTCGGCTGGCGAGGCTCATCCTCGTCTTCACTTGGTGTTTCCCTTCCCTTGTGTTCGGCATTTAATTTGTCGGCCTGCTTGAAGACCCAGCATTCTCTGTGAGTGGTTCGCAGGTTTGTCGGGGGTGCCATGAATTTGGCACAGTATGTCTATGACTTTGTTCAGATCGGACGGTCCCTCTTTGCTGCCTTTAAATGGCTTCTTTTGTTGACCGGGTCGAGAGCCCCTGAATACGGCATTGACCGTTGTGTTGTCCGGGCTCTCTTCCTTGTTTTGACATTTGTTTTTATTGCGCCGTAGCTTCCCGTTGCAATCCCTTATTTCAGATGTACTTGGGTCGCCGGTGCCTTTACGGACCAACTAGCTATCTTCACACATGCAAAAGCGGGTCATAAGGCTTGTTAAGGCTGCCATTGTCCTCGACTTTTCTTGGCCGAGGTGTCTGGCGAGCCACTCGTCCCGGATGCTGTGTTTGAAGGCCGCTAAGGCTTAGGCATCCGGACAATCGACAATTTGATTCTTCTTAGTGAGGAATCTGTTCCAAAGCTTGCGGGCGGACTCTCCGGGCTGTTGGATTATGTGACTTAAATCGTCCGCATCCGGAGGCCGGACATAAGTCCCTTGGAAATTAGCCCTGAAAGCGTCCTTGAGTTCCTCCAAACTTCCAATTGAATTTTCGGGGAGGCTTTTCAACCAGTGTCGAGCTGGCCCCTTCAACTTGAGGGGAAGGTATTTGATGGTGTGGAGGTCGTCCCCATGAGCCATGTGTATATGCAGGATAAAATCCTCGATCCAGACCCCTGGGTCTGTCGTTCCGTTGTATGCCTCTATGTTCACAGGTTTAAAACCCTGTGGAAATTCATGGTCCAGTACCTCTTCGGTGAAGCACAGGGAGTGAGCAGCCCCTCTGTATCTGGACGTGATGTGGCATGCCGTTGGCTGTTGTTGTGTCCGGTGCTGATTCAGAACTGGTATCCGATCGGTATGATCGTTTTGGTGACCATAGTCCTGCGCCGGGATGTGTCCTTTAGATCCATAGATGGACCTAGCCGCACCAGCTTTTTTATCCAGGAGCTCGCGTAGATCGTGTGCGGCGTCGGTAGCTGCTCTGTTGCGGTTATGAAGTGGTTTGTCCGGCCTCATGGCCATGTTGTTCTTTGGTGGAACGGCCTCGTCATCGAATTCTGGCAGCATCTTGTGTTTTGGATAGCTCTTTGTATGGCGATCATCGCCGTCCTGTTCTTCAGTGAGTAGCACTTTATTCCATCTGTGATTGAGCGTTTCCTGTGCGGCCTTTAGCCGTTGCTTTTGCTTCTTTAGACTTCTCATGGTGGCCATAAACCTTCTGTGGAGGTTATCTCGTTCCAAGCGTGTTTCCGGGATGATGAATGCATCGTAATCCGGACTGTGTTCTTGTCCCGGGGCGGTTTGATGAATTCGTCCCTCGGGATCATTGTGATCGGGCGTCTGCTCCGAGCTGTGTTCGGCGTGACATGGCTCATCCTGCTCCATTGCTGGGTCCATATGGCCGTTGTTGCCTTCAGAGTTGACTGGGGTGTCGATCTTTCTGGCGCTCTTATCGCTATTTTTACTGTTGCAGGACTTGGAGCAGCGTTTGCGCTGTCGTTTTGGCTTTGCCCGGGGTTTTTTATCTTCCAGATTGTCGCTGTCATCCCCCTTAGGCGTATCCACCATGTATATATCGTATGACGAGGTGGCAGTCCAGCGCCCCGTTGATTCTGAATCGTCTCCTACGCCGATGTCCATACCGTCGGTATCATCAGAGTCGAAGTCAAGCATGTCTGATACATCGTCGACAGTGGCTATGAAGTGGGTGGTGGGTGGGAAACGAATTCCTTCGTCGCCTGCTTCCCATTCGAGCCGGACATAGTTCGGCCGAGAGTCTCCTGACAAAGAGAGGGACTTTAAAGAGTTCAGCATGTCGCCAAAGGGCGAGTGCTGGAAGATATCCGCAGCGGTGAACTCCATTACCGGAGCCCAACCAGATTCGGCGGGCTTGGAGGCGCACGGACTGGAACCTACAGCCGGGTACGAGTCCGGTGGTCCGGTGTCACAGGCTTCCTTGGGAGTGAAGTCTGTGTTCGGCTCTACCGCCGATGAGTGTGCGGCCTCTGGGGCGGGGTCCATCCACCTGTCCTCGGACGACGCAATCTGCTCCGGATTTAGGTCCGGGGCTCCTGCAAGGGCGATATCCCGAGCATTCTCCGCCAGCAGGTCTAGGCCGTGCTCGTCGTGACTGTCCGGCGTTCCTGGCACAGGCCCGAGTCCGTTGAAGATCAAGTCTCCGCGGATATCGGCTGTGTAGTTCGAGTTTCCGAACCTGTCCTGGTGGCCAAGGCTTAGCTGTCGATCTGCTCCAGATGGCCAAGCGGATTGGCCCGCAGTGTGAAGCCGCCGAACACGAAGATCTGTCCGAGGAGAAAAGTCTCACCCTGGACCGTGTCGTTGTTGATGATTGGAGGAGCCATCAAGCCCAGCAGCGATGACACAGAGGAACTCTCCATGAAAGCACCAATGTCGGTGTCAAAACCGACGGATCTCGGGTAGGGGGTCCCAATCTGTGCGTCTAATGCTGATGGTAACAGGAGGCAGGGGACACAATGTTTACCCAGGTTCGGGCCCTCTCCATGGAGGTAAAACCCTACTTCCTGCTTGATTGATATTGATGATATGAGTAGTACAAGAGTTGATCTACCACGAGATCGTAGAGGCTAAACCCTAGAAGCTAGCCTATGATGATTATGATTGTGATCGTCCCTCTAAGGACTAAACCCTCCGGTTTATATAGACACCGGAGGGGGCTAGGGTTTACACGGTTACAAAGAAGGAGATACAATATCCGGATCGCCAAGCTTGTCTTCCACGCAAAGGAGAGTCCCATCCGGACACGGGACGGAGTCTTGAGTCTTGTATCTTCACGCTCCAATAGCCCGGCCAAAGTATATAATCCGGCTGTCCGGATACCCCCTAATCCAGGACTCCCTCATCGTCCATGAGGACTCGAGTGAGGTGGTATCAGTCAATTATTGGGTGGAGCACTAGGGCAGCCAAACCCCCATGACGAATACTAGTCAGATGATCCCTACGATCAAAGGTGATCGGACAGGCCGACCATGGGTTGAACTTGGGGGCGACGGGCTCGACACAATAAACATCTCGGATTGCGCATTTGTGTTCCGTCTTTGGGATATGAGTGACATAGATCGTGTTTACTGTTTTGATCTCCGGTGGGAATTTCTTCTGTCCCCCCATGTTCGGCTGGCGAGGTTCGTCCTCGTCTTCTCTCTGAGGTCCCTTCCCTTTGCATTCGGCGTTGAGTTTGCCGGCCTGCTTGAAGACCCAACATTCTCTATTGGTATGATTGCCTGGTTTATCGGGAGTGTCGTGGATTTGGCGGGGCCTGTCTAGGATTTTATCAAGGTTGGATGGACTGTCTTTGTTGCCTTTAAATGGCTTCTTTCGTTGACCGGGTCTGGAGCCCCTGAATCCGGCGTTTACCGCTGTATTGTCTGGGCTTTCTTCATTGTTCCGACATTTGTTTTTGTTGCGTCGTGTTTTTCCATTGCCATCCCTGACTTCGGATGTGCCAGGGTCACTGGTGTTGCTACGGGCTAACCAGCTGTCCTCGCCCACGCAAAAGCGGGTCATTAGTGTAGTTAAGACTGCCATTGTCCTTGGCTTTTCCTGGCCGAGGTGCCTGGCTAGCCATTCATCCCGGACACTGTGTTTGAAGGCCGCTAGGGCTTCGGCGTCTGGATAGTCGACAATTTGGTTCTTCTTAGTGAGAAACCGGTTCCAAAGCTTGTGGGCTGATTCTCCGGGTCGTTGGATTATGTGACTTAGATCGTCTGCATGTGGGGGCCGTACATAGGTCCCTTGGAAATTGGCCCGAAAAGCGTCCTCAAGTTCTTCCCAGCTTCCGATGGAATTTTCGGGGAGGCTTTTTAGCCAGTGCCGAGCTGGTCCTTTTAGCTTGAGGGGTAAGTATTTGATGGTGTGGAGATCATCCCCGCGAAGCATGTGGATGTGAAGAATAAAGTCTTCTATCCAAATCGCGGGGCCCATCGTTCCGTCATATGCCTTGATGTTTACGGGTTTGAACCCTTCTGGAAAATCGTGTTCCAGCACCTCATCGGTGAAGCACAGGGGGTGTGTGGCACCCTTGTATCTGGCTGTGTCGTGGATTGGGTCTGACGGTAGTAATGTTCGGTATTGGTTCCAAGTTGGTAAATGGCCGGCATATTTTGTTTGATAATCATGACCCCGTATAGGAGCATGTTCCATGGATCCATAGATGGACCTGGTTTTGCCAGCTTTTTTGTCCAGGTCCTCACGTAGATCGTGTTTCTGGTCCTGGGCCACAACCTTCCTTCCTTTGCGGAGAGGGGGTGCGAGCTTGTGTATGGCATTGCTAGCCGCTCTGTCTCGACCACGAGGTGTTCGGTCCGGCCTGTCGGCTGTATTGTTTTTCAGTGGTATAGGCACGATAGCCTCATGCTCGAATTCGGGCAGCAGCTTACGTTTAGGATAGCTCTTTGTTTGGCGATTATCGCCATATTTTTCCTCAGCGTCTAGCACTTCGTTCCATCTATCATTGAGCGTATCCTTTGCGGCTTTAAGCCGCTGCTTCTACTTCTTCAGGCTCCTTGCAGTGGCGATAAGCCTTTGATGGAGGCGTTCTTGTTCTAATGGTTCTTCTGGGATGACGAATTCATCGTCGCCCTGGCTGATCTCCTCTTCAGAGACAAGTTGATAATTGCTATCTTCGGCATCGCTGTAGTCAGACAACATCTCTGGACTGTGCTTGCCGTCCTCTCGCATGCCCTGCTCCAACACTAGGTTTGCAGGGTCCTCGACTTGGTTCAGATTATCGTCGTCCATGACAATGTTGTTGTTTTTCCTTTTGCTGGATCAAGGTCGGCGCTTCTGACGCTGGCACTTGGGAGGTTCATCGACAGGCATGCTATTATAGCCGTCGGCCTCCTTCTCCTTAGGTGTGTCCACCATGTAGATATCGTATGAGGAGGTGGCTGTCCAACGCCCTATAGGCAGTGGTTCTTGCTCTAGATATCGTATGAGGAGGTGGTTGTCCAACGCCCTGTACGCAGTGGTTCTGGCTCCTCTCCGACATCATCGTCCGTACCGGCGATGTCTTCGGAGTCATAGTCAAGCATGTCGGTAAAGTCATCGACAGTGGCTATAAAGTGGGTGGTGGGTGGGGAACGAAGTTCTTCGTCATCCACTTCCCATTCGAGCCGGACAAAGTTCGGCCGAGTGTCCCCCGACAAGGAGAGGGATTTTAGTGAGTTTAACACGTCGCCAAAAGGCAAGTGCTGGAAAATGTCCGCGTAACTGAACTCCAAGATCGGCGCCCAATCGGGTTCAATGGGCGTGGATACACGCGGTCCGGAACATGTAACCGGAGAAGAGTCTGAGGTTCCCATGACACAAGCCTAGCCTGATGTTGGGTCTGTGTGCTGCTCGAGCGCGGCTGAGTTTGCGGCCTCCGTGGCGGGGTTAAGCTTCCTGTCTTCGGATGACGCAGTTCGCTCCGGCTCTAGGGCCAGGGCGGTCACAGGCGCTATCTCTTGTGTGTGGCCAGATGACAGATCTAGGTCATGTTCATCATGGTGGCCGGGGACAGCCGTCATGGGCTCGAATCCATTGAAGATCAAGTCTCTGCGGATATCGGCAACAAAATTCAGGCTTCCAAATCTGACCTGATGGCCAGGGGCGTAGCTGTCGAACTGCTCTAGATGGCCAAGCGAGTTGGCCCGCAGTGCGAAGCCGCCGATTACGAAAATCTGTTCGAGGAGGGAGATCTCCCCCTGGACTATGTTGTTGTAGATGATTGATGGAGCCATCAAGCCCTCTAGTGACGACGTAGCGGAACTCTCAATGAAAGCACCAATGTCGGCGTCAAAACCGGCGGATCTCGGGTAGGGGTCCCGAACTGTGCGTCTAAGGCTAATGGTAACAGGAGGCGGGAGACATAATGTTTACTCAGGTTTGGGCCCTCTCTATGGAGGTAATACCCTACTTCCTGCTTTATTGATCTTGATGTATATGAGTATTACAAGAGTTGATCTACCCCGAGATCGTAATGGCTAAACCCTAGAAGTCTAGCCTATGAGGTTATGATTGTTGTGGCTAAACCCTAGAAGTCTAAACCCTCCGGTTTTTATAGACACCGGAGGGGGCTCGGGTTGTACAAAGTCGGTTACAGTGAAAGGAATCTACATATCCGAATCGCCAAGCTTGCCTTCCACACCAAGGAGAGTCCCATCCGGACATGGGACGAAGTCTTCTATCTTGTATCTTCATAGTCCAATAGTCCGGCCAAAGTATATAGTCCGGCTGTCCAAGGTCCCCTTAATCCAGGACTCCCTCACAGACCTCTATTGGACATGTGCTATAGGGGTGTCTCTCTCCATTGCAAACTATCACACACTATCTATCTTCGTGTATCTCCTCGCCTCGCTTTTCTATCTCGGAGATGCATGCGTGATATGTTCGCATACACTACAAAAAAAATACACTTCCGTGATTATACGTGTTTGTCACAGTAGGTCGCGTTTTTTGTCATGCATGTACATCCATGACGATTTTATGATAGAATCAAGATAGTCATACATGTGCTGTCGTAGAAGTGTTCCATGACATTACCAAAATTATCATCACAGAAATGTCCACTTCCATGACGATAAATCGCGCGTCACAGAAGTGTTTTCATCAAGGGTGACCGACACGTGGCATCTACCGTAACGGAACATTGTTAAGCTATCAGGTCGGGTTTTGGATCCTATAACCCGTTAATAGCCCCGACCAATGGGGATTTTCCACATGTAAAATCATCATTGGCTGGAGGAAACACATGCCGGCTCATCGTTGGGACAGATGTCATCCACTCATTGGACAGAATACGCCTATGATACATCGACAAGTGGCATGGCCCAACAGAGGCCCATTCCTGTGAAAAGGTCAGCCCATTTGACTTGGTCAAAAGGTGGCGACCCGGCCCATGGAAAGCCTGTTAACGGCATGTTCGCATATAGCACATTTACAGCCCGCTAACCCAAGGCCCGTTACGCCCTATCCGAATTAGGCCCAGTAGCGTCATTTGGGCCATCCAATATGATTCCAGCCCGTTTTTACTTCTGGCCCATGTATGGCCCATGACGTCTTTCGGCCCATATGAGGCCCTTTGTAACTCTTGGCCTATTAACGGCCCGTGGTGAAACTAGCCCGTAATGAACAGTGTATCACTTTACACCCATTAACATTCCATGGTGAAACTGGCCCGTAATGAACAGTGTATCACTTTATACCCATTAATGGCCCATTATTCCGTTGGGCCGTTTCCAGCCCATGTTATCTTTCGGCCTTCTCAGAGCCCATTAATTCCTTGGCTCATTTCCAGCATTCGTTTACTTACGGCCCGTTACTGTCATTTTCTGCTTGTGGGCCAAATTCATCCCGTGGTTACAGTTGGCCCGTTTGTAGTCCGTTAATAAGTTGGGTCGTTTTCATAGCGTCATCAAATACGGCCTATTAACGATGGCCCGTTATGGTCGGCCCATGAATGGACGATTCCAACTCTAGCCTGTTTACGGCCATAATGCGGTCTGTTATTGGCCCATGTTTGGCCAATCGATCATACGGCCCGTATAAGGCCCATTGTTTCTATGGCCCGTAGAAGGCCCATTGTTTCTATGGCCCGTAGAAGGCCCATTGTTTCTATGGCCCGTAGAAGGCCCACTATTTCTACGGACCATAGGAGGCCCAGTGTCACTACAGTAAATATTAGCCCATGGTTATTGTGGCCTAGTTTTAAAAAATAGGTTATTGCAGCCGTTAGCAAACCGCGGAAAAAGAACTGCAATGACTACAAGAAAACAAATAAACAAGACAACAAGGAAATAAATAAGCAAGCAACCTACGCTAGGCTATCACGGCTATCACACATATTACATCCACTGGGCATCAAAGTTCGCCACCAGTGCAAATAAATGCGCCGACAAAAGAATATACAAAACAGAGAGCACTTCAGAAGGCACTAGGCCTGGCCAGGTCGGGCCCCCCAAATAGCCGAAGAAGCTGAGTAGACCTCAGTTGTGTCAATGATAGATGCATCAACAGTAGATGTATGGCATGATGGTGCGCACGGTAGTCCTCTAACATCTTCATTGCATCTTTGACTTCAAGTCGGAGCTGAGCTGAAGCAAGCCTTTCCGCTTTAAGTTGAGACTGAAGAATTCGAACCGATTGAGGCAGCGACTGCACAGAGGTTGTCTCACACCTGCTGGTAAGTAGCTTCAACTCACTGTCTTCATCAAGACTGGACCTTGGGGTCATCTCGCTGTCCTCAAGATGGTTTGGCTCACTATCTTCCCTAAAGTTCTGCCTAGCATAAGAGATACGACTCTGAAAGAGAAACAAGGAGACACGTGATAGGTTTCACAATTATATAAGCAAACAAATGGATATGTTTTGCATAAGGAACATGTTTTTACAACTACAATTTGAAACTGGTAGTTGTTGCAAACATCCAATCAGATGTAAATAGCAAAGCAAACAACAGTGGAGGAAATGATGCCTATCCAAATATATACTAGAACAAAGTTTGAAAGCTTGAGAAGGATGAACTTACATTACATGTTAACACGGGTTGGACAAAGCCCTTCTCCATGTTGATGGAAGGATAATTCAATAAATTCCCCAAAGAAAATTCTTTATAAGTGTTGCCATTATTCTACATTTTGCAAAGAGTAAATATAGATCAAATAATGTTGGAAGAAATAGAGGATAATGAAGCTCAGGTGCAGACTGATGATACATAATCAAATAGCAATTAATTAAGTACAGTGTTACAAGGCAAAAGGGAGAGAGGTACTGACAAGAGCAATGCAGAGCCCAGTATTGTTGTGAGATCGTATGATCCTTTGAGCAAGGAGATTCATCTAAAATTAGTTTTCATACAAGAGAGAAGGTAAGGCACAAGCAGAAATTTAGGAGTTCAAATTTTGAATTGATATCATAGACAGTACCTGACGTTGGGCTCTCAGCAGTTCTAATAGGGGTTTGGCCACTGGAGTAGGGGTAAAGTGTGGTACAGTAGGGCCTGTGTTTTCTATGGCTGCTAATCTATCTGATTTAACAGGTATCACTACCTTTTCCAAATACCTAGTTTGTACTCCTTGATGATCTGCACTCACCCTCTTCCTTTTGGACATCTATTACGAAAGAACAACATTTGACTGAAAAACATAGTGTGACGACACATGGAATAGGTACAGAAAATGGATAGGTATGGCATATACTCATATATGATGCTTAAACTAAGCAGATGGTGTAACAAAGTAGAAGTAATGCAAGAGGTCAGATGCAAAATATGTGCGACCAATACAACTTTGCAAAGTTAGAGCAAGCACCTTGATGGGTGAATAAGATAGGCCATCCTCCACCATGCCAAGTTTGTTAGCCAGTGGATTGTTCCGCCATTTTCCTCTCGTGCGCCCATTCTCATATTCATTTTGATAATGTTCAATATCTGGCATGCATGAAAACATAAAAACAAGTGAGATTTTCTTTGTAATGCAGAAGTGATTCTAATCCAATACTACCTCCCTGTAAACCCCTTTGTGCTATCTCTGCAATTCTTTTAAGGGATGCCATGCATGTTGTAATTTGGTGTGTACATTAATATAATGTGGCCTACTACTCAAAATATGAGAGCTCCAGAAGTGATGACACTTTGCAGATGACAGCTTCAACATATAGTAAAGAAGAACAAGTCGAGCTGACCTGACATATTCAAAATATACTAAGGGAGAACAACTCGACCTGACCAGTCGATCGCAAGAGAAGAGGATCATCTTAAAGAAGAGCAGAAGAGCAAGCAGATTGAAGATATTACAAGTCTTTCAATACAATGTCGGTTGGCCACCCATGATGAACCAGAGCGCATAGAGAAATACTATTCTTTCCAGTCTCTCCATATGTGGCTCACATGCATTTCGAAACTAAAGTAGGAACATTTAGCTAACCAATTAAACATCTCTCAGTTTTACTAATATCAGCAATAATATCAGATATGAATTTGTACAACTAAGCTTGTTTAGCTCGATGGGTGGAGCAGTGCTATTACGACACGAACCATGTAGGCTGATTGTGGTCATCATAAAATGGGGAAACCATAAGCATGATGAGTACACTGTTGACCGTGGCAGTGGGATGGCAGATCTGAAGCTACAAACCATGCAAAGGGTAGTTAGCAACTGATGTTTGCTTTGAAATAGCAACTAAGATTTGGTATGGACAAGAAAGTACGGTCAACAAGTGACAAAGAAATGCAATTATGCTGTCTCTCTATATGTCGCGACATGCATTTGGAAACTCAAGTGGGACCTTTAGCTAACCAATTAAATGTGTCGGTTAACTAATATCAATATCATATCACAATCATATTTGAACAACTAAGCTTTCGAATTCTGAGTGTTGTGTTGTTTAGCTTGAAGGGTGGAGTAATGCTAGTACGATAGAAAGCACCTACGCAGAAGCATCAAGAGAAAAATCAGGAAAGTGGAACTAGCTAGACCAGTGGGTGGCGCACATGCTTTTCGAAACGAATATAGGAACATTAGGTGACCAATTAAACGTTCTCTGTTTTAGTGATATGAGCATCATATCAGATTCGTATTTCAACACGTAAGATTTGGGTTGAGGTCTTGAGGAGCAGTGCTAGCACGACACGAAGCACCTACGATGATGGTAATGAATATAAAGGGGGGAAACCATAAGCTTTACGAGTATAGTGCTCGTGCCATGGCGGATCTGAAGGTGCAAACCGGACAAAGCTACTTCGCAACCAATGTTTGCTTTCAACTAGCCACTACGATTTGGTACGAACAAGAAAAATACAGTAAACAAATTACAATCTATTTTCCGGGTGAGATCAATAACTTAAGCACAATGGAAGAGTACCACCTCTCTTGCGACACCGTGTAGGCCTATGCTGATACATTGAGGGTGCTGCAGGTGCGATGGCTGTCGGCGGCGGGGAAGAAGACTTTAGATGGCAGACGGTCGGGTCGGGGGATAAATCATGTTGCCGTGGACGAGGCGGTCATAGGAGCGGCAACGACAAGGTGGACGACGGTGCCAATGAACCGAGAGGAGGCGATGAAAGGATCCTGGTCCAGCGCCGTGGATGAGAGACATCCATCTCTTGCAGTGGACGATGGGGTAGGGGTAGCGGCTCCAGCAAGGTGGAGGATGGGGTGGCGGACGAAGGAGGTTGGCCGCAATGCGGAGGTTGTCGTGCCGCCGACGGTGTATGAATGGGGAAATGGAGGGGAGGGGGGATCTCAAACTTTGGGACGCGCTTGTCTGAAATGTGGGAAACTTACGAACTTATCCCCCGTTTAAAATTTCGGACATCGCGTCGGTTGGGGATAGGACGGTAATCTCGCATCTCCCAAATATTTGCCAGTAACTATTTCGGGCGAGGAGAGGGTGTTTTGCCACCCACGGTTGGCGCCCACGGTGTATGAACGGGGATGAAAGGTAGGGCGGTTGTGTCACATCTGAGGGAAGTTACAGATCTGCCCCTATTTAAAATATTAGCCTACATCGATTTCGGACGAGGAGAGTTTGTTTTGCCGCCCACCGTTTATGAATGGGGAAATGGAGGAAGAGACACATGTCTTTCAGACGAGCTTGAATCAAATGTGTTTTGCCGCCCACGTTTGGCGCCCACCGTGTCTGAATGGGCTCAGAGGCCGTCGTGTCACGTCTGATTGAAGTTACTAGCCTACCCCTATCGACAGCAGTGTAAATCCAGTCGATAAGGATGTCAGGTGTCAGGGGTAGACAGTAATTTCCATCTCACAAACACTTGCTTCAGGCAGCCCACAAATTATAGTGGGTGTTTAGCCGCTTCGTTCAAAACCTGGGAGAATTAGCATTCATGTTTGCCCTGGGCCCTGGCAAACTAAATTCAAATCCAATTTGTATTCGATTACGAATATCCACAGCTAATTCGACGTTTTGTTATTTATTTCTTCAAAACCACAACAAAGATTTATTCCACCTTTATATATGATTATGATTTAGAAATGTCGTGATCTTTGAATTCAGTAGGTTGGATACACTCTGAGTCAAACAGTTATTTCATCCAATACAATATGCTCACACGAAAAACAGTTCACCTTATGTCAATCATACAAGTACTGAGGATTACCTCGCCTAAAAAAATCGGATCATTACAACACATGGACAACATAGGGGGTCTTGCAACACAATCCATTCAGAGACATGACAGAACATGCAAGTACAATAATCTAATGACAATTTTAGCTGGTATCTAAAGAAGAACCGGGATTACCCTGGGCTTCAGATAGCAGAAACAGCAGGACCTCCTCGGTCTTCAAATGCAACATTCTTACTTCCTCCAATTCTTGGGTTGCTTGCATAATGTGTGTCGCTAATTACGTAATTTCCAGCCTCAAGATAAGATTACCTCATTCATGGCAGCCACACCATCTCTTTTTGCCTCTAGTAGAGCCTCAAGCACTATAACATCTATGCTCAAACTGCTCTCCGGCAGTGTTGCCTCTGAACTGCTACCATCTGGTAACATGGATGGCGCATTGCTTCCACAAATAGATTCTGGGGTTGTACATTGTGTCCTAGTGTGAACGGCATCCTGAAAGGTTTCCGCTGGACATAAGTAAGAGATAGTTATCGTATGATCCAGGCAGTAAGCTTACATGGTAAACGACAGGCGAAGTATTGCCGAGCATGGCAAGCTATATTTAAATGGTTCGAAGTAGCATCAGCCGAAAAGAAATTAAAATGGTAAGATGAAACTAGGGATGTATGTGGCAAAGAAACGACATCCGCCAGTCCCATCTAGTTAGTTTTTGCTAGCTCCCTAGTTCATTTTCCTCAAAAAACAAAAACTCTTTTGAACTATCATACCACTAGTTGACTTTAATCGGGATTAAACGGGGCCCAGTTGACATCCCTAGTTGAAAGGGAGTGTACCACCGCTATATTTAAGTTGCCAAGGCATCTAAGAAGTTGAAATAATCTAAGAAAGCACTTAACAGTATGGCCTCATATAAACTACGAAGACAGTCTTGTGATGAAGTTGAGAGGAAAAGTTAAGGACTCAAATGAAATAGGCATGCATTTCTTTACGATAGTACAGCAGGCACTGCTGACATATTGGCCAACTCAGGTATAGCGTAACAACAAACAAGCATTCGAATCAGGCAATATAGCAAAGCAGACAACTCGACTATTTGTAATTCGGTAGGATTACAGGTTGAGGGCACAAGCCAAGAAAGAAGCCCACTCACATTACATTTCACATGTACTAAAACACACTGGCTTACCATATGTTGCTATGAAGCCTCGCTGCTGTTGCAATGTTCTTTGAAGATATTGTCAGCATCCTGTGGTTGCAAATCTAGTTGTTGTAGTTTATTCTGCACCCTCTATTTAGGTAAAATTAATTTTAATTGCATGCATTGGTCCGAATTGATCATCAATGGTTCATCTAAACTAATGAAAGAAGGGTCTGTGCATACATGAAAATATATCTGCTTCCCTCTATTTTTATGCTTGTTCGAGGTGCCAGCCCCAAAAGAACAAATATTTTGCTTGATGGGGTTGGCAGCTCCATAATTAATAGAAGCATCAAATTAGTGATGCAACTTGGGAAGATCAAGAACACACAAAGAAGTAATGGACAGAGGCTCGGAGCAGTGATGTAATAGCTAGCATCAGAAAATGTAGGGTAAAACAAACAGAAAGTAGCGGAATCACATGCTAGTTTCCTGATGTGTAATTAAGCATAGAGAACATTAAGCAGTCTGATGGAACCAACAGGTGGCATCAGAACAACACCATTATCATAAATATAGCATTCAAGAATTAAAATAGTAGGCAGTGATATCTAGGAAGTACAGTAATACTCCCTTCGTTCCAAAATAGATGACTCAACTTTGTACTAACTTCAGTATAAAGTTAGTACAAAGTTGGGTCATCTATTTTGGAACGGAGGGAGTACTTAGGACAAAACTAAAGCATATTAACTATATGTGCACTGGTATGTAATTTAGCACATGTAACATGTTCACTGTCAGAAGTATGGCCCTACAGGTGCAAGCAGAATAATGTGTCTCATGAAAAACTGAATGATGCTCTGAAGAAATTCAAAGGTGTGGTGCTTATGCTAGGAAAGTGAACGTAGGCGTCGGCCGTTGGATAATAGTACCTGATTCTCGGTGGTGTATGGGTATCATTGTTATACTTGATAGCTAAGGATCATCGATGGTGCTCGTGTTGTGGTTGAGTTTGGGCCGGCTGTCGCCGTCACTGAAGCGGCTCCGGTGCTACGGTTGCGGCGTCTGTCGACATACAAGAAAGCTCATCTGTGGTAATTGAACAGTTGCACGATAAAGAGAAAAACTGAAGGAGTACAAATTGAAATAGCCTGATGAGGCTGCGGCGTCGGTAAAGCAGGGCCGGTGGAGTTGAATATGGCGTCCGTGGAGCGGGTCCGGTATAGTGGACGAAGGCTTCGGCGGGCGCGTTGTATAGTGCTTTCGGTGAGGCGGATCTGTTGCGATGGACGAGGGCTTGTATGAAGGGCCAGCGAATGGGCGGACGAGGGAGTCAGTGAAGGGCCTACACTGTGGTGGACGAGGGCACCGGTTAAGCAGATCCGGTGCGGTGGACCATGATGGCGGTCAAGGAGATCTGGAGCGGTGGACAAGCCAGTCGCTGAAGCGGCTCTGGTGAAGTGTTGAGTTGGCAGTTGGGGTTCCAAGGTGCGGAAGGTAGATCCGGCGGGGTGTGAGGTCCACCGCTGCGGCGGAAGACTAGATTCGGTGGCTTGCCGTGGTTGGGGGTGTCGGGGAGGGGAAGGGGAGGGGCTCTGGGAAGAATGTTGGGGGCAAAGAGGGGAAAACAATGGAGTTACCAAAGCAGCCCTTTTCCGTTCATGTGGCAGGGGTAAAACAGGAATATCGCAGGGCTAAACTTTCGAGCGCGTGATATTTTGATGTGAGCGGGAAGTTTGAAAGCTTTTGGCGCCTAAAATTATAAGTGTTCTGCTCTTGTACGGCCGACTATGATATCATGGCCGACAATTTGTTTGTTTTGCAT
The DNA here is from genome assembly GCF_002162155.2 of Triticum dicoccoides. Taxonomy (NCBI): domain Eukaryota; kingdom Viridiplantae; phylum Streptophyta; class Magnoliopsida; order Poales; family Poaceae; genus Triticum; species Triticum dicoccoides. Next base: position 138,023,695 of record NC_041387.1, on the reverse strand, counting down.
GCAGAAAAAGTGCAAGTATTGAAAATCAATGTCTCCAACTCGAAACTTAGATTGTCCATTCAATTCAAATATGGATCATTGAGCTACTGCAAGCAAATACCATCATACGGTCCAATTCAAATGAAATTCCAAATGTGTTTATCCTAAATATGATGACAAAAGCAAAAATGTGTATGTGTATGAATAAAGTGGATGATTATAAAGTTTGAACATGCTCGTATGTGTATATCTCTAGGTTTGATATATGAATTTGTAATCACGAAATCCCGGCTTAAAAAATGTACCTCCGTTTAAATGAATTACAAAAGCTAATGATGGAGTCGAATTCCAAAATTCCAATCTTAGGTTTGTAATTCTGGTACATCAAGGTATATCACGCATGTTCAAAAGTATTGTTATCTCATAGTCCAAACCGTGAAACAAATTGATCAACCATGAGTGCACAATATCTCAATTATGCTAAAGTCCCTCAAATATAGACACCTCACTCTTTACCTGAAGCCAACCCCTCCCCCCCCTCGCCCCCCCCCCCAC
>NC_041387.1:138022411-138022920 GCF_002162155.2 Triticum dicoccoides | reverse complement strand
AAGTCATTCTCTCCCCCAAATACCAACACACGAGCACATTAACACCCATCTCTCTTCTAAAGTCCGGACCCCAATATAGGTCTATATCACTTTGTCTCTCGGGCATGCACACATCTCTTCCCTCACTCTCTAGGTCTCCCCCTATCTCTCTTTCCCAAGCACACGCACTATGTAGAGTGCATATTTCCCATACACACAAAACGTCGCCCCCAATCGTCTATCTCCCTAGTTATGTGGTTCTCACGCACTCACCTCACACACCACCCCCACTGCAAACAAGCACACTCTTGTCTCCTTGTGCACCACTCTCCTCTTTCTATCTCTCCCACATGCGGACCCGCCCCAGCTCCTTCCCTGTATACATACATACATACATACATACATATATATATAGGGCTAAGCTATTCAGTTACTAGTAACAGAATATTATTCTGTTACCTTCACGCCCTATAGGGCCCGATGTGCGTACCCTAATGAAAACCAGCCCACCTCAACGCGTCACGCCCCCA